>NC_069504.1:99933099-100233099 GCF_027579735.1 Bombina bombina
AGCCCAACCATTCCTGGGATAAGGGAAAGCAATCTAAAAAGCCTTCAGCTGATTCCAAGTCAGCATGAAGGGGTTGGCCTCTGATCCGGGAGAGGATCATTTAGGGGGCAGACTCTCTCTTTTTTCCCAGGCTTGGATAAGAGATGTACCGGATCCCTGGGCGGTGGACATTGTCTCCCAGGGATACAAAATAGAATTCAAATCTTTTCCTCCCAGAGGCAGGTTTCTCCTCTCCAGATTATCTGTAGACCAGATAAAAAGAGAGGCGTTCTTACATTGTTTCAAGGACCTTGCCACCCTGACGGTAATAGTTCCAGTTCCCTTTCAGGAAAGGGGTCTGGGATTTTACTCAAATCTGTTCGTTTTTCCCAAAAAGGAGGGAACTTTTTGACCAATCCTAGATCTAAAATGTTTAAACAAGTTTCTCAGAGTGCCATCCTTCAAAATGGAGACTATATGCTTCCCTTGGTACATGAGGGTCAGTTCATGGCAACCATAGACCTAAAGGATGCATAACTTCATGTTCCCATTCACAGAGACCATCACAAGTTTCTGAGATTCGCATTTTTGGACAATCATTTCCAGTTTGTGGTCCTTCCATTTGGCCTTGCCACAGCTCCCAGAATTTTTTCAAAGGTTCTGGGGGTTCTTTTAGCTGTGCTTCGATCTCAGGGCATTGCAGTGGCACCTTATCTGGATGACATTCTGGTTTAGGCGCCATCTTTTCAACAAGCAGAATCTCATACGGAGATCTTGTTGTCTTTTCTTCGTTCCCACGGACGGAAGGTGAATCGGGAAAAAAGTTCTCTGGTTTCAGCTACAAGGGTCGTATTTTTGGGGACCATAATAGACTCCCTGTTAATGAAAATTTTTCTGACGGAGGTCAGAAATAGAAATTTTTTTGACTCTTGTCTTGCCCTTCAGTCCTCTCCACAGCCGTCAGTGGCTCAATGTATGGCAGTAATCGGTCTGATGGTGGCTTCCATGGACATTCCGTTTGCTCGGTTCCATCTCAGACCTCTGCAGTTATGCATGCTCAGACAATGGAACGGGGACTATATGGACCTGTCTCCATGTGTAGATATAGATCAGGCGTCAATAGACTCTTTTCCATGGTGGCTTTCTCAGGATCATCTCTCCCAGGGTACTTGCATCAACAGACCCTCCTGGGTGATTGTGACTATGGATGCCAGCCTTCTAGCTTGGGGAGCAGTATGGGCTTGTTGAAGGCTCAGGGCTTATGGACCCAGGAGGAGTCAGTCCTGCCCATAAACATCTTGGAGCTGAGAGCAATCTTCAATGCTCTTCTGGCCTGGCCTCAGTTAGCCTTAGCCCAGTTTATCAGATTCCAGTCGGACAACATAACCTCAGTCGTCTACACCAACTACCAGTGGGGAATTTGGAGTTCCTTGGCCATGACAGAGGTGGCCCGAATTATTCAGTGGGCAGAGACTCACAACTGCTGTCTTTCTTCAATTCACATCCCAGGAGTTGACAATTGGAAGCAGATTTTCTGAGCAGACAGACTTTTCATCCCGGGGAGTGGGAACTTAATTCGGATGTGTTTTCCAGCTTGACCCTCAAGTGGGGGCCCGCCGGAGTTGGATCTCATGGCTTCTCATCAGAATGCCAAACTTACGAGATACGGCTCAAGGTCAAGATATCCGCAGGCATTTCTGATCGTTGGAACTTCAATCTACCATACCTGTTTCCTTGGAACTTCAATCTACCATACCTCTTTCCTCAGTTTGCTCTCTTTCCAAGAGTCATTGCTCGAATCGAGCAGGAGAGGGCATCTGTAATTCTCATAACCCTGGCATGGCCTCGCAGGATTTGGTATGCAGACCTCTGAGGAAGGACCTTCTACTTCAGGGTCCCTTCCTTCATCCAAATCTTGTTTCTCTGAAGCTGACTGCTTGGAGATTGAACGCTTAGTTTTATCTAAGCGTGGGTTTTCAGAGTTGGTCATTGAGACCTTGATTCAGGCTCGTAAGCCTGTGACTCGTAGGATTTACCATAAGATCTGGCATAAATACTTGTATTGGTGTGAATCCAATGGATACTCTTGGAGTAGAGTAAGGACTCCTAGGATTTTGTCCTTTCTACAGGATGGTCTTGTGAAGGGTTTGTCTGCAAGTACTCTAAAGGGTCAGATTTCTGGATTGTCTATTTTGTTACATAAGTGCTTGGCGGATGTGCCAGACGTGCAATCGTTTTGTCAGGCCTTAGTTAGAATTCAGCCTGTGTTTAAACCTGTTACTCCTCCATGGAGTCTTAACCTTGTTCCTAAAGTTTTACAACAGGCTCCGTTTGAGCCTATGCATTCTTTAGATATTAAGATGTTATCTTGTAAAGTTTTTTTTTTCTTGTTGCTATTTCCTCTGCTCGGAGAGTTTCTGAACTCTCTGCTTTACAGTGTGATTCCCCTTATCTTAAATTTCACTCCTTCTTCTCACAAAGAATGCTTGCTGCATAATCTGTATGTTGTGTGAGCGCTAAAATTTTATTTGCAGACAACTAAAGACTTTCGTCAGTCTTCTGCATTGTTTGTTTGCTTTTCTGGGAAACGCAAGGGTCAGAAAGCTTTGGATTCACTTTCCTTTTGGCTGAAGAGCATTATTCGCTTGGCACATGAGACTGCTGGACAGCAACCTCCTGAGAAAATCACAGCTCATTCCACAAGGGCTGTTTCTTCTTCCTGTGCCTTCAAAAATGAAGCTTCTGTGGAACAGATTTGCAAGGCTGCAACTTGGTCATCTTTGCACACTTTTTCCAAATTCTATAAATTCGTTACTTTTGCCTCGGCTGAGGCTTCTTTTGGGAGAAAGGTTCTTCAAGCAGTGGTGCCTTCTGTTTAGGTTCCTGCCTTGTCCCTCCCTTATCATCTGTTTCCTCTGGCTTGGGTATTGGTTCCCAACAGTAATTGATGATGATCTGTGGACTCACCGTGTCATTAGAAAGAAAACTAAATTTATGCTTACCTGAAAATTTATTTATTTATTGACACGGTGAGTCCACGGCCCACCCTGTATTCAGACAGTTTCTTTTTATATAAACCTCAGGCACCTCTGCACCTTGTGTTACTTCCTTTCTCTCCTTTCCCTTTAGTCGAATGACTGGGGGATTGTGGGTAGGGGAGTGATATTTAACAGCTTTGCTGTGGTGCTCTTTTCCTCCTATTCCCAACAGTAATTGATGATGATCCGTGGACTCACCGTGTCAAGAAATAAATAAATTTATCAGGTAAGCATAAATTTCGTTTTATACATATATATTTCCAAAGAAAAAAAGGCACCCACAGGACGAGTATATTATTATACTGATGCAGATACCACTGATTATATAACCAGCCCTCCTCTGGCTATACCCAGGTGCCAGTGTCACTACTGTGTCATTATATAGTGCTGGTTGTTATTATACTGATGCAGATACCACTGATTCTATAACCAGCCCTCCTCTGGCTATACCCATGAGCCAGTGTCACTACTGTGTCATTATATAGTGCTGGGTGTTGTTATACTGATGCAGATACCACTGATCCTATAACCAGCCCTCCTCTGGCTATACCCAGGTGCCAGTGTCACTACTGTGTCATTATATAGCGCTGGGTGTTATTATACTGATGCAGATACCACTGATCCTATAACCAGCCCTCCTCTGGCTATACCCATGAGCCAGTGTCACTACAGTGTCACTATATAGTGCTGGGTGTTATTATACTGATGCAGATACCACTGATTCTATAACCAGCCCTCCTCTGGCTATACCCATGAGCCAGTGTCACTACTGTGTCATTATATAGTGCTGGGTGTTATTATACTGATGCAGATACCACTGATCCTATAACCAGCCCTCCTCTGGCTATACCCAGGTGCCAGTGTCACTACTGTGTCATTATATAGTGCTGGGTGTTATTATACTGATGTTGATACCACTGATCCTAAAACCATCCCTCCTATGGCTATACCCATGAGCCAGTGTCACTACTGTGTCTTTGGATAGTGCTTGGTGTTATTATACTGATGCAGATACCACTGATCCTATAACCAGTCCTGCTGGTGCAATGATAAATGCTTAAAGCATATGCTGTTGGCATTTATTGATGTGCGGCGGACATGATCCGCAATATCTTCCCAGGACCCCAACATCATATATCCCTCCCCGCCATCATATACCTCCAGTCCTCCGTCTCATAACACCCTCACCGCCTTCTAGACGCGCAGTGGCAGTGTAGCATGATGAGGGGACGGGGATATCACATATCTTCGCTTCCTTCATTGGCTGTTGCACAGGGAACCTCCCTCATGCTGCGCCCTGTGAGCAGACACAGCATGACAAATGGATGGCTCTGGCGGTAACCTCTGACACCTTCCCCTTGTCTGTGCCCCCTCAAGTACTAGGGGAGGTGAGTGTGACAGGGGACCATAACGCTGCTTGCGCACTGAATCAGCTCATGCGGCGTTAGAGTTCACTGTCAACTTGGATGTAAAGCAGCTATCTAATTAGTGAGTTAGGCGGGCGCGAGGCCCCAGTAAGCACGAGCCTTAGCCCCCCGCCTAGCTCGCCTAATTAGAGAGCCTCCTCTGCATACACATATCTGTGCACAATATATACACAGTATGTGTCTGTATACACACACACAGAGACACATACATACACATATCTATATACATACACATATCTATGCACAATATATACTGTACACAGTATGTGTCTGTATAAAATACACACAGACACATATACATACACATATCTATATACATACACATATCTATACAGTACATGTACATATATATACACAATATATGCATGTATGTACACACACACATATCTATATACAGTATATACACAGTATATGTCTGTATACACACACAGACACATATACATATACATACACATACCTATATACATACACATATCAATACATGTACGTATATCAATATAGACACAGTATATGTCTGTATACACACACACAGACACATATACATATACATACACATACCTATATACATACACATATCAATACATGTACGTATATCAATATAGACACAGTATATGTCTGTATACACACACACAGACACATATACATATACATACACATACCTATATACATACACATATCAATACATGTACGTATATCAATATAGACACAGTATATGTTTGTGTACACACACACAGACACATATACATATACATACACATACCTATATACATACACATATCAATACATGTACGTATATCAATATAGACACAGTATATGTCTGTATATACACACACAGACACATATACATACACATACCTATATACATACACATATCAATACATGTACGTATATCAATATAGACACAGTATATGTCTGTATACACACACACAGACACATATACATACACATACCTATATACATACACATATCAATACATGTACGTATATCAATATAGACACAGTATATGTCTGTATACACACACACAGACACATATAAATATACATACACATACCTATATACATACACATATCAATACATGTACGTATATCAATATAGACACAGTATATGTTTGTGTACACACACACAGACACAGCGTGACAAATGGATGGCTCTGGCGGTAACCTCTGACACCTTCCCCTTGTCTGTGCCCCCTCAAGTACTAGGGGAGGTGAGTGTGACAGGGGACCATAACGCTGCTTGCGCACTGAATCAGCTCATGCGGCGTTAGAGTTCACTGTCAACTTGGATGTAAAGCAGCTATCTAATTAGTGAGTTAGGCGGGCGCGAGGCCCCAGTAAGCACGAGCCTTAGCCCCCCGCCTAGCTCGCCTAATTAGAGAGCCTCCTCTGCATACACATATCTGTGCACAATATATACACAGTATGTGTCTGTATACACACACACAGAGACACATACATACACATATCTATATACATACACATATCTATGCACAATATATACTGTACACAGTATGTGTCTGTATAAAATACACACAGACACATATACATACACATATCTATATACATACACATATCTATACAGTACATGTACATATATATACACAATATATGCATGTATGTACACACACACATATCTATATACAGTATATACACAGTATATGTCTGTATACACACACAGACACATATACATATACATACACATACCTATATACATACACATATCAATACATGTACGTATATCAATATAGACACAGTATATGTCTGTATACACACACACAGACACATATACATATACATACACATACCTATATACATACACATATCAATACATGTACGTATATCAATATAGACACAGTATATGTCTGTATACACACACACAGACACATATACATATACATACACATACCTATATACATACACATATAAATACATGTACGTATATCAATATAGACACAGTATATGTTTGTGTACACACACACAGACACATATACATATACATACACATACCTATATACATACACATATCAATACATGTACGTATATCAATATAGACACAGTATATGTCTGTATATACACACACAGACACATATACATACACATACCTATATACATACACATATCAATACATGTACGTATATCAATATAGACACAGTATATGTCTGTATACACACACACAGACACATATACATACACATACCTATATACATACACATATCAATACATGTACGTATATCAATATAGACACAGTATATGTCTGTATACACACACACAGACACATATAAATATACATACACATACCTATATACATACACATATCAATACATGTACGTATATCAATATAGACACAGTATATGTTTGTGTACACACACACAGACACATATACATATACATACACATACCTATATACATACACATATCAATACATGTACGTATATCAATATAGACACAGTATATGTCTGTATACACACACACAGACACATATACATACACATACCTATATACATACACATATCAATACATGTACGTATATCAATATAGACACAGTATATGTTTGTGTACACACACACAGACACATATACATATACATACACATACCTATATACATACACATATCAATACATGTACGTATATCAATATAGACACAGTATATGTCTGTATACACACACACAGACACATATACATACACATACCTATATACATACACATATCAATACATGTACGTATATCAATATAGACACAGTATATGTCTGTATACACACACACAGACACATATACATACGCATACCTATATACATACACATATCAATACATGTACGTATATCAATATAGACACAGTATATGTTTGTGTACACACACACAGACACATATACATATACATACACATACCTATATACATACACATATCAATACATGTACGTATATCAATATAGACACAGTATATGTCTGTATACACACACACAGACACATATACATACACATACCTATATACATACACATATCAATACATGTACGTATATCAATATAGACACAGTATATGTTTGTATACACACACACACACACAGACACATATACATATACATACACATACCTATATACATACACATATCAATACATGTACGTATATCAATATAGACACAGTATATGTTTGTATACACACACACAGACACATATACATACACATACCTATATACATACACATATCAATACATGTACGTATATCAATATAGACACAGTATATGTCTGTATACACACACACAGACACATATACATACACATACCTATATACATACATACACATATCAATACATGTACGTATATCAATATAGACACAGTATATGTCTGTATACACACACACAGACACATATACATACACATACACATACCTATATACATACACATATCAATACATTTACGTATATCAATATAGACACAGTATATGTCTGTATACACACACACAGACACATATACATACACATACCTATATACATACACATATCAATACATGTACGTATATCAATATAGACACAGTATATGTTTGTATACACACACACAAGCATACATAGACGCACAGCATGTGTGCTGTAGTGTTTTATATTCATAGTGTAAGATAAACCATACAGACTGGATGATGGAGAGTGTACAAAGATGTCACTATTTTTTTGACATTACCAATTTGCTTCCAAGAGCTTTACTTGCGAGACATTGATCAGCAAGCAGTGCATGAGTGATGTATAATTGTTAGAGACGTGCCATCTGTCAGAGCAATGGCTACACTTCAAAGCATTGGTACACTAGATACAATTACAGCTTCACAGGCACCTCACAGAAAAATCAAATGGCTCAAAGCTAATTTTCTAGAGCAAATTTCCCAAGATACCAGAGATCAGTGTGTGACAAAAGAAGGCCTTACCAGGGGAATATTTTCTCATGTTTTTATTCATATGATTTACATAAATAGAGTATATAGTTAACTGCACAAGCATGCCCTGACATTTATTATCTATATGTCTGTCTGCCTGTCTGTCTATCTATCTATCTATCTATCTATCTATCTATCTATCTATCACCTAGCTGTCTCTCTGTCTCATTTTAGTGTGTAAGACTTCCATGCCCCATGTCGATGGAACCTAACTGTATCATAACAATGAAAACATTACATTTAACCTTTTAATGCCATTATGCCGTTCTATTCCGTCATAATTACACTGGGCTTTAAAGCCGTTATGACGGAATAGAACGTCATAGCTAACGGCTGTCCTGAAGCCTTCTGTGCTTCCAGGATTTGATTGCAGTCTGGAGGGCGTTCCTAGAGTTGTAGGGACGCCCCCCAGATGCGATCCAATAATTGAAATCTCGCGATCGTGTGCACGATCGCGTGGTTTCAGTTTGTGGGCACTTTAGCCCTGTCACGAAAGGGTTAAAAACATACTTATATGTATATTTTATCATTTATATGTTTCCCTGGCATACAGCTTTGCATCATTCAGAGTTATTATAATTAAAACCAGGTAGGAATTATAACTGGAGACGGGATTCTAAGGTTTTACTTTCTCACATATGATATCTATAGAGAAAAAATACAGAATGAGATTTCCCTTGAGCTTGTTTTAATATAAACATTAAAAGGGTTTAGATTGAGATTCTCATCTTACTGATTGCTATTTATGTGTTTTGTTTTTTGGTCTGATCATCTGTTTTCAGGTTTTGAGCCATCAATATCATAGATAAGCTCCATATTATGCACTATATTATGACTTTGCACTGCAAAAACACCCCCGATACTTTACATTATGGCTCATTCCAACTCCTACATATAAAATAATCATTAACAAATTATTTTGAGGGTCCATCAAGCCTGATTTTACATCAACACATCCAGCCAATTAAATACTCCTCATTAATATTGCCATATAGCTCCAAATGGCTTATCTAACATCCAAGGATCTTTGAACAAATAATTTCCTGTTAGTTTACATTTTTACATTTCTGCAGTGTTTGTGTTTAGCTGTAATTTTCCTCTTACTCATTTATTGTACCCACACATATTATATACCGTTTTTCTCGCCATTAAATGGAATTTTTAAAGATACCATTATTTTAATCATATCTTATAATTTACTATAAAAACACTTTTTCAAACTTTGACCCCCAAAATCTGTTACACATCTACAGCCACCAAAAAACACCCATGCTAAATAGTTTCTAAATTTTGTCCTGAGTTTAGAAATACCCAATGTTTAAATGCTCTTTGCTTTTTTTGCAAGTTATAGGGCAATAAGTACAATTAGCACTTTGCTATTTCCAAACCACTTTTTTTTTTCAAAATTAGCGCTAGTTACATTGGAACACTGATATCTGTCAGGAATCCCTGAATATCCCTTTACATGTATATTTTTTTTTAGTAGACAACCCAAAGTATTGATCTAGGCCCATTTTGGTATATTTCATGCCATCATTTCACCGCCAAATGCGATCAAATAAAAAAAACGCTAACTTTTTCACAAACTTTTTCACAAACTTTAGGTTTCTCACTGAAATTATTTACAAACAGCTTGTGCAATTATGGCACAAATGGTTGTAAATGCTTCTCTGGGATCCCCTTTCTTCAGAAATAGCAGACATATATGGCTTTGGCGTTGCTTTTTGGTAATTAGAAGGCCGCTAAATGCCACTGCGCACCACACTTGTATTATGCCCAGCAGTGAAGGGGTTAATTAGGTAGCTTGTAGGGTTAATTTTAGCTTTAGTGTAGAGATCAGCCTCCCACCTGACACACCCCACCCCCTGATCCCTCTCTGACCCCCCTCAAACAGCTTTCTTCCCTCCCCCACCTCACAATTGTCACTGCCATCTTAAGTACTGGCAGAAAGTCTGCCAGTACTAAACTAAAAGGATTTAAAATATATATTTAATTCAGCAGTGATGTATCCCCCCTTAGCCCCCAGCCTTCCTGATCCCCCTGATCCCCCCCATACAGCTCTCTAACCTTCCTCCTCTACCTATTCTCCACCATCTTGGGTTCTGGCAGCTGTCTGCCAGTAGCCAGTTTGCTCAAAACTAATTGTCCAGTTTGGTGAAACCCTTAATTTTCTGTAGTGTAGCTGCCCCCAACCCCCTACCCTCCCAGATCCCTTTAGAATTTATTTCACACCCTCTTCCTCCCTCTACCTCCACCTCCCTCTACCTCCACCTCCACCGTCCTCTTCATCTCCCTCACTTACTGGACTAAATGGGGCGCGCACACACACACACACGTGCCCGCCCCGCACACTCCCGATCACTTGCGCGCTCTGATCTGGAAGCCCCTCCAATGATGGGCCGCCCACCCGCCTCTCTGCTACGGCTTCCACCCACCAATGATCGGCACCATCGCTGGCCGATGCAGAGAGGGCCACAGAGTGCCCCTCTCTGCATCGGTGTGCCAAAAAGGTATTGCAGTGATGCCTCAATATCGAGGCATCAAGGCAATACATTGAAAGCGGCTGGAAGTAATCATGATTGCTTCCTGCCGCTTTAAACCCCTAATGACGTACAGGGTACGTCGTTGGTCTTTAACGACCAGTTTGTGGATGACGTACCCTGTACGACGTGTGTCGTTATGGGGTTAAACAAAGTACCTTCATGGTTTGTTAAAACATTATAATATTTAAAACTAATTAGCCTATAGATTAACTATCAAAGGGACACTGTAGTCTATAAACAAAGTGCAATATTTGAAAAAAGAATGATAAAAAGTATTTTTGCAAAATATATGTATTAAAAATGTTGCAGCTAAAGTTGTTAAAATTGAGATTAAATTTGCCTGTTTTGTCATTTCCTGTTATGGGCTGCGTGACTACTGTATTTTTCCTTTACCACACAGCTCGCTATTTTTCTAGGCTCCCTAGCCAGCAGAAGAACATAGTCAGAGCCCTGTAGCCAGCAGCCTGACACAACTGGCTGTAATAGTACTAACTGTGCACAGTATATTGCACACAACAAATAAATTAAATTTCTTTCTTACATTAGCAGAAATAAAGTTTAGGGGCACAAAAAAAATGCAAAAGCTGCCTACCTGCCCTTCATAGATTTTTTTCTGTAGTATATTATTATTGCTGCAAAGGTTTACCTCAGCAGCAAATTTGTCTCTGCAGTTTTCAGCTAAAACGTACACTCTCCATACTACTCACTGACTTAACTGCCTAAAGTAACTGCTCCCTGACAAGCTACATTAGCTGCCTAAACAAACCTGTATGGAAGCAGTGTAAGTTTTAACTGCTATTTACTGGAGACGCTAGTTTGTTATTGAGGTAGCCATGTGCAGGAAGAATAATTTACTTCAGACAAGTACTTTGTTTTCTGACTATAGTTTGTTGTGCACATGATGTATACATCTGTAATCTCTCTCTTTCCCTTCTCTCTCCTTTCTCTCACTCTCAACACAACTTAAAATGAGATGGTGAAAAGTTTTTTTATTTTTTATTAATTTAACATAGTATTAATGACTGATGATGTGTCACATTGTCATTGGTTTATGGAAATTGCTTCTTTTCACATTGCCAAAAACAGTGCAAGAAAGTCATATACTATGGAGATTTTACCCAAATAAAGCTATGAACACTTTACCCAATGATATCTATCTAAAATATTTCATGGAGATATGAATGGTGGTAATATGTTTCATAATGACTAAACATTTGTGGTAAATTACCAAACTAAAACAGCTTTTTGACAACGCTTTTTATGCCCCATGGCTTTACGACTTAAAGTAACTTCATGGAACGTTGGGGGCATTACGTCCCCAGCTAAGAAAGCTATGATCCCTTAAACACACTACATACAGATATAGCGTTGCTTCAAGAAACCAAACCATCCATTGAGGAACATGAAAAATTAAAATCACGCTGGGTAGGTCAGATATTATACTCCCCTACTGAAGGCAGGAAAAGAGGGGTAGCCATCCTAGTAAGAAAGGGACTTTCAATCTCCTTTTCACGGGTGGAAATAGATCAGAAGGGTAAATATACTTTAGCACTTTTACAGGTTAACAACTTAACCTATACCATATGTAATGTTTATGGTCCCAATGAACATTGTCCTACTTTTTGGGCAACCCTTTTGGCAAACCTAGCCACTTATAACGGCCCTATAATTATGGGGGGAAACTTTAACTTAGCTCAAGCACTTCTTTTAGATAGGTTTAAAGACCCTGCATTATTTAATACCTCAAAAAAAACACATAGCAAAATATTTAAAAAAAAGAAGCGACTTTGATTAATCCTTTTAAAGAAACTTTAGACCTAGTAGATGTATGGAGGGCACAAAACCCAGTGGAAAGGGACTATATGTGTCTATCTAAATCGCATAATACTTTGTCAAGAATTGACTATTTCCTTACTTCCTCCGTAATAACACCCCAGATTTATTGCACAACTATAGGACAAATTACAATTTCGGATCAGGCCCCAATTAATTTCATACTCCAACCAACGCACATTAAACCTCCAGAAAAGACATGGAGATCCCCATCTTATCTATATAATAACATAAACATTTGCCAACATCTTAAGACATCCTGGACACATTATGCATCCGATAATGACCAACACAAACATGACCCCAACCTGTTATAACCCCTGTTATTCCTTTAACAATGTTAGGTTAATGTAGATCCAACTGCTGACTTAGGTTTAGAGTATTTAGTAATTTTAGATGGTATAGACTTAACCTCCCAAAACCACTGATTCTTAACTTTTAATAAAATGAATAACTGATAAGTTTGGAATGTTTACCAGTTCTTACTCAGACACACTATCACTGGTCTGGCAGCTGAAATTATCCAGTAGTGTGCTGATACCGTGAACCGGGAGATTTAGTAAGAGAGAAATAGCTTACTTGAGGAATTCTGCTACGGCAGAATAAGCTCCGGTTCAGTTTGTGGAAACTATAGGCTGTCCTCTGCATATGCCAGGTAGACAGTGCGAGTCTGATGGAGAGATTAGAGATTACTGTGTGAGAGGCCACGCCTCCATGAAGTCCGGATAAATCTAAAGCCGCTTGGAATAGCAGTATGCAAGTTTATTTCTCCGTAAGTCTTTAAACCTTGCAATGCTGTGGAGATGCTGGAAAAGCAACTTGCAAGAGAAATGAAAAGGCTACTGGAACTCTAAGAAAGTATACTCCTTCTGTGGACACACAGGATACATGGCTTGACTGTGCTGAGTCCTGCACAATGTACGATGTAACTGCAATAATCAAGCAATGAGATGCAGCAGGTAAACGGTTAACTAGTCAGCACTGAGGAAACTCCCTCCTCTAAAAGGTACAGACATCACACCTGTTATGGCATACCTCTAAGGCAGTGATGAGAGGTTATATAATGTCCTTTACAGCACACTACAATAAAAACATTAGGAAGGTGAATAAAACATTTCTTTCATACCTCACAGAGGCATATAACAAATATCTCTCGGATCCCACACCTATCTGCAAACAACAATACTATGACCTCAAGCAAAGTAGAGACACATTCCTAGCCCAACAAGATAATGCATTCAACTTTCATAGGCAGGGTCGCTACTACAGACTCGGAAACAAATCGGGAAAATTGTTGGCAAATCTAGTGAGATTATATAGTCCCAAATCTCACATATTAGCTATTAATTCTAAATCTAGCCTAACTTCAGATAATAAGGAGATCATGACGGAATTTGTTAAATACTATACTTCTTTATACACCAGTCAGAACATTAATTTGGAAGCAAAACAACACTTTTGGAACACAGTATGTCTTCCCACTCTAACAGATGAACAATAAACTCTTCTCAATGCACGTATACACCCACAAGAAGTAATCAAGGCTATACGGAAAGCCAAGTTAGGGAAAGCTGCAGATCCTGATGGCATACCTTCAGAATTTTATATACTCCTAGGGAAGGATATAGCTCCTACCCTGTCTTCTTTATACACGGCCTACTTGGAGGGATCCACTCAGATAGACAGTAGATTCACGGAAGCCAATATTTGTCTCTTGCTTAAACCAGAAAGAGACCCTACCCACACATCTTACTATCGCCCAATCTCATTACTAAACAGGGATTGTAAATTGCTAACTAAAATAATGGCAGACAGATTAGCACAGGTTTTGCCTTCCATTGTACACACTGACATAACTGGATTTGTCACAGGCTGATCTTCGGTGATAAACATTCGGAAAACATTACCGATCACATCTCACTACTGGTACAACACTCATTCCTCAAACCCAATTAAACTACCAGATGCTTGCCTTTTAGCATTAGATGCAGAAAAAGCATTTGATAGGATAGAGCAGGACCACTTACAAACATCTTTAGCAAAATTTGGCCTTACGGGTAATTTCGCAGACTTCCTTCAAAGACTTTATTACACTCCTAAGGCGTCATTAATAATCAATGGTGTTCTCTCCCCTTCATTCAAACTGCAGAGGGGAACGAGACAGGGTTGCCCCCTTTCCCCTTTGCTGTTTGACTTGGTCATAGAGTCTTTAGCATGTCACATTAGACAGAACTGTAAGGGTTTAGATTGGTATGATAACCCACAACACTTGTCACTATATGCAGGCGATTTGCTGTAATTTGTAGGCAATCCTAATATCAATTTAAATAATCTTCTAAACATAATTAGTTTTGGTACCTTTTCGGGTTATAAAATTAATATCGACAAATCTGAAGTTACGTGGTTACTAAATTTACAAAACACTACACTGCTAGACACTAGACTTTAAATCACTGATGGTTCATTCAAATATCTAGGAATTGATATATATGCAAACCCCAATAAACTATACCACCTTAATCTTAGAGGCACTGTTCAAAATACAAAACTTCTACTTTCAGGCTGGTCTAAGCTACTCCTTTCTCTTTCAGGTAGAATTAATCTTTTTAAGATGGTTGCGTTACCTAAACTCTTTTACCCTCTGCAGATGTTGCCACTCCTTCTCACCCAGCAGGATACTAATTCGCTACAATCTGCTTTAGGGCAATTCATATGGAGAGGGAAAAAACATAGGATAGGGAAAACCTATTTAGCAATGCCATTATGCAAATGTGGGCTTCACCTCCCTTACATCTCATGGTACAACTGGGCCACATTAACAAAACTAACATTAGATTGGTTGGTTGGAAATGGTCATTTCACTATTCCTGAGGTAGAGGCTAGCATCATCAAACCAATACAATTAACTTTCCTCCCCCATGCAGACATTAATTCTTTACCACCCTACATAAAACACCACATTTTATATAAGGACCTCGCTGAGAGCTTGGGCCAAATTATGTAGACTATGGGGAGTGAAAAAATCAGCTAATAAATACTTACCAATCCAAGGCAATTTACAATTCCTAGCGGGATACATTACTGAAGCATTCCAGTTATGGCAATCGCAACAACTTACGTAACTCAAACAACATTTTAATCCATTAACTTTAAAAATCACATCTTTCCATGAACTTTAACACTCCTATGGCCTTCCTGACACCCACAGATTCGCATATTTTCAATGTAGGCATTATATAAACAAGTTAAAAGCAGATGGTTTGTTGTCTAGTGAACCCACCAATATCGCTAGAAAAACAAGGATCCTCCAAACTCATAAACACATATAACCTTATTATTTAACATTTTTAAGACTCTACTATGCAGAAGATTCTATCAAAATTGATTAATTATGGAAATCTGACTGTTGACAAAGATCTTATCAGTGCCAGTTTTAATAAAGTAAAATCTGTTACTCTCTCTGCGAATCTGAGTGAATCTCATATGAAGATATTGCAACAAGCCTATATTACCCCTGGTCTCCGTTCTAAATGGGTACACAGGACTAAAAATATATGTACTAAATGCAGTTATGCTTCCCCAGATTGGATCCACCTGCTGTGGGACTGTCCCAAACTTAAAAGTTTTTGGTTAAAAATTTCTTACTGGTTAGCAAAAGTAACAAAAACACAATTATCTCTTTCGGCCCGACATGTAATCTATTTAATACCAAATTACAAGAATCTTGCCCATGATATCTTTATATCTACAGTTGTTATGTTAGCAGAACAATTAATGTTATCAGGATGGGCAAGTACCAAAACACCCCCTTTTTAACAGCTAATCAGAAACACGCATACTCAGATGCTGGTTGAATAGGCAGACACAAAAGGACAACCAGAAAAACGAATTAGACGCTTTCTTCATAAATGGGAAGCTTATCTTATGTACTTGCCTGCTAATGTTAGGGTTAGTCTCATTCACCCATTTAGAAATAGTCTTTTTGTCTTAAATGAGAATCTAAAAGGTAACAGGTGTATCTCTGATAACCAACCTTAATCATATCCCAGTTGCGAGTGTGTATGTTGCTGTTTGGGTTCCTCCCCTCCTTTACCTTCTCCCTCCTCCCCTTTTTCCTCCTTCGTACAAATATTGGTCTGTGGGGAGCGATCTGGAGGCACTCTAGGTAAGTTGTTACTTGTTTTGTCTTTGTTCTATATTTTATTTATTTATTTTTGATTGTTTTTGTTTTTTCTAAAAAAGAATATTTTTGATCCTTGCCTGTGCATGGCAAATACATATACGCCTATTTTCAGGTACCTGGACTATATTTCTTGTACTGTATAATGATTTCGGCTTTGTGGAAATAACAATGCACTGGTTTCAATGTTTTATGCCTATTTTCATGTACCCAGACTATGTTTCTTGTACTGTATATTGATTTAGACTTTGTGGAAATAACAAAGTTCTGGTGTCAATGTTTACTATTTGTCATGTATGTACTGGATCTTATTGCTTATTGCTATAAAGTTAAAAATAAATACAAATTGCCAAAAAAAGGATATTTAAAGGGATAGTCTTGTTTAAAAAGGTAGATAATCCATTTATTACCCATTCCCCAGTTTTGCACAGCCAACATGGTTATATTAATTTACTTTTAACCTCTGTGATTACCTTGTATCTAAGCCTCTTTTGACAGCCCCCTGATCACATGGCTATTTATTTATTATCTATTGACTTGCATTTTAGCCAACTAGTGCAGTGTCATGCACAACTCCACGGGAGAGCGCATGATTATCTATATGGCTCACATGGATTAGCATTCTTGTGTTGTGAAAAGCTAATAAAAAGGCATGTGATTAAGAGGCTGTCTGTAGTGACTCAGAAACAGGCAGAAATTTTGAAGTTTAAATGTTGTAAAATATATTAATATAACAATGTTGGTTGTACAAAGCTGGGGAATGGGTAGTAAAGGCATTGGCCTCTAGTTATCAAGCCGTCAACCGCAAATACGCTGGAATCCCGCAGCGTATTTGTGGCGAGGCTGATTCGCCTTAGTTATCAAAGGCTAGAGACCGGCAAAAGTAGAATATAGTGACGTAAGCTACGATCCGCCAGTCTCAGTCCGACACAGATCGATTCTTACGTCACTACAGATGTTCCGAACGCAAGTTCGGCACAATCTGACTACTTTTGGTAGTTATCAAATAACTAGCAGGTACGCTCGGCACTATTCCGGCAGAGCATACCGGGTTTTCAATCCGCCACACTGGAGGCGGCGGATCCCATAGGAATCAATGGGAGTCTGACAGCAGCGAAAGCTCATGTTCGCTGCTGCCCCATATCCCATTGATTTCTATGGGAGATGTCTGCACCTAACACCCTCACATGTACCCCAAGTCTAACAAGTCTAAACACCTCTAATCTGCCCCCCCTACACCGCCGCCACCTACTTTATACTTATTAACCCCTAAACCACCGCTCCCGGACCCCGCCGCCACTATAATAAACTTATTACCCCCTAAACCGCTGCTCCCGGACCCCGCCGCCACCTACATTATACCTATTAACCCCTAATCTGCCGTCCCCTATACCGCCGCCACCTACATAAAGTTATTAACCCCTATCCTGCGGATCCTGGACCACACTTCAACTAAATTAAATGTTTAACCCCTAAACCGCCGCTCCCGGACCCCGCCGCCACCTATATTAAACTTATTAACCCCTAAACCTAAGTCTAACACTAACACACCCCTAACTTAAATATTATTTAAATATATCTAAATACATATTACAATTATTAACTACATTATTCCTATTTAAAACTAAATACTTACCTGTAAAATAAACCCTAAAATAGCTACAATATAACTAATAATAATATTGTAGCTATTTTAGGATTTATTTTTATTTTACAGGCAAGTTTGTATTTATTTTAACTAGGTACAATAGCTATTAAATAGTTAATAACTATTTAATAACTACCTAGATAAAATAAGTACAAAATTACCTGTAAAATAAATCCTAACCTAAGTTACAAATACACCTAACACTACACTATCATTAAATTAATTAAAAAATTTAACTACAATTACCTAAAATTAAATACAATTAAATAAACTAAGCTATAGTACAAAAAAAAAACTAAATTACAGAAAATAAAAAAAATTACAAGAACTTTAAACTAATTACACCTAATCTAAGCCCCCTAATAAAATAAAAAAGTCCCCCAAAATAATAAAATGCCCTACCCTATACTAAATTACAACGTAATCAGCTCTTTTACCAGCCCTTAAAAGGGCTTTTTGCGGGGCATTGCCCCAAAGTAATCAGCTCTTTTACCTGTAAAAAAAAAATACAACCCCCCCAACATTACAACCCACCATCCACACTCTAAAACCCACCCAAACCCCCCTTAAAAAAACCTAACACTAACCCCCTGAAGATCACCCTACTTTGAGATGTCTTCATCCATGCATGGCAGAAGAGGTCCTCCATCCGGTTGAAGTCTTCATCCAAGCGGCATCTTCTATCTTCAATCATCCGGAGCTGAGCCATCTTCCATCCAGCCGACGCGGAGCCATCTTCTTCCTACGACGTCCTAACACCGAATGCCTGGTCCTTTAAATGATGTCATCCAAGATGGCGTCCCTCGAATTCCAATTGGCTGATAGGATTCTATCAGCCAATCGGAATTAAAGGGTCACTGTACCCAAATTTTTTCTTTTGTGATTCAGATAGAGCATGACATTTTAAGCAACTTTCTAATTTACTCCTATTATCAAATTTTCTTCATTCTCTTGGTATCTTTATTTGAACTGCAAGAATGTAAATTTAGATGCCGGCCCATTTTTGGTGAACAACCTGTGTTGTCCTTGCTGATTGGTGGATAAATTCATCCACCAATAAAAAAGTGCTGTCCAGAGTACTGAAACAAACAAAAAACTTAGATGCCTTCTTTTTCAAATAAGGATAGCAAGAGAACAAATAAAAATTGCTAATAGGAGTAAATTAGAAAGTTGCTTAAAATTGCATGCTCTATCTGAATCACAAAAGAAAAAAATTGGGTTCATTGTCCCTTTAACCCCTTAATGACCGGACCATTTTTCAATTTTCTTACCCTTAATGACAATGGCTATTTTTACATTTCTGCAGTGTTTGTGTTTAGATGTTATTTTCCTCTTACTCATTTACTGTACCCACACATATTATATACCGTTTTTCTTGCCATTAAATGGACTTTCTAAAGATACCATTATTTTTATCATATCTTATAATTTACTATAAAAAAATGTAAAATATGAGGAAAAAATTGAAAAAAAACACACTTTTTCTAACTTTGACCCCCAAAATCTGTTACACATCTACAACCACCAAAAAAAAAACATTCTAAATAGTTTCTAAATTTTGTCCTGAGTTTAGAAATATCCAATGTTTACATGTTCTTTGCTTTTTTTGCAAGTTATAGGGCCATAAATACAAGTAGCGCTTTGCTATTTCCAAACCACTTTTTTCCAGAATTAGCGCTAGTTACATTGGAACACTGATATCTTTCAGGAATACCTGAATATCCCTTAACATGTATATATTTATATTTAGAAGACATCCCAAAGTATTGATCTAGGCCCATTTTGGTATATTTCATGCCACCATTTCACCGCCAAATACGATCAAATAAAAAAAAAAACTTAAATTTTTCACAATTTTAGGTTTCTCACTGAAATTATTTACAAACAGCTTGTGCAATTATGGCACAAATGGTTGTAAATGCTTCTCTGGGATCCCCTTTGTTCAGAAATAGCAGACATATATGGCTTTGGTGTTGCTTTTTGGTAATAATAAGGCCGTTTAATACTGCTGTGCACCACACTTGTAATATGCCCAGCAGTTAAGGGGTTAATTAGGTAGCTTGTAGGGTTAATTTTTAGCTTTAGCGTAGAGATCAGCCTCCCACCTGACACATCCCACCCCCTGATCCCCCCTGACCCCCCTCAAACAGCTCTCTTCCCTCCCCCACCTCACAATTGTCACCGCCATCTTAAGTACTGGCAGAAAGTCTGCCAGTACTGAAATAAAAATAATTTATTATTATTTTTTTAATTTTTTCATACAGTCTGCAGTGATGGATCCCCCCTTACTCCACAACCTCCCTGATCCCCCCCCAATACATCTCTCTAAACCTCCCCCTCTAACTATTTGCCGCCATCTTGGGTACTGGCAGCTGTCTGCCAGTACCCAATTTGCCCCCCAAAATAGTTTTTTTTTTACTTTTTTCTATGTAATACTTGTTTTCTGTAGTGTAGCTGGCCCCCCTAAACGATCTACATCCCTCCCCCTCCCAGATCCCTTACTAAAGAGCTAAGATCCCCCTGCTTCCACATTGGTCTTTTTTTTTTACTTTCATTTTCGGCATAATTTATTGAGGCATCACTACAATCCCTTGGAAGCAGCTGGAAGCAATCGTGATCGCTTCCAGCACTTCAGACAACAGAGGACGTACCAGGTACGTCAATTGTCACTAAGGGAGTTTTTTCCTATGACGTACCTGGTACGTCCTCTGTCATTAAGGGGTTAAGATAGGAAAAATCAGATTGGCTGATGTAATCAGCCAATAGGATTGAAGTTCAATCTGATTGGCTGATTGGATCAGCCAATAGAATTGACCTCGCATTCTATTGGCTCATCCAATCAGCCAATCAGATTGAACTTCAATCCGATTGGCTGATTATATCAACCAATCGGATTTTTCTTACCTTAATTCCGATTGGCTGATAGAATCCTATAAGCCAATCGGAATTCGAGGGACGCCATCTTTGATGGCGTCATTTAAAGGACCAGGCATTCGGTGTTAGGACGTCGTTGGAAGAAGATGGCTCCTTGTCGGCTGGATGGAAGATGGCTCCACTCCGCTCTGGATGATTGAAGATAGAAGACGCCGCTTGGATGAAGACTTTGGCCGGATGGAGGACCTCTTCTGCCCCGCATGGATGAAGAATTCGGCCCGGTTGGGTGAAGACATCTCAAGGTAGGGTGATCTTCAGGGGGTTAGTGTTAGGTTTATTTAAGGGGGGTTTGGGTGGGTTTTAGAGTAGGGAGTGTGGGTGCTGGGTTGTGATGTTCGGGGGGGTTGTATTTTATTTTACAGGTAAAAGAGATGATTACTTTGGGGCAATGCCCCGCAAAAAGCCCTTTTAAGGGCTGGTAAAAAAGCTGATTACTTTGTAATTTAGTATAGGGTAGGGCATTTTATTATTTTGGGGGGCTTTTTATTTTATTAGGGGGCTTAGATTAGGTGTAATTAGTTTAAAGTTCTTGAAAAAAATTTTTATTTTCTGTAATTTAGTGTTTGGTTTTTTTTGTACTATAGTTTAGTTTATTTAATTGTATTTAATTTTAGGTAATTGTAGTTAATTTTTTAAATTAATTTAATGATAGTGTAGTGTTAGGTGTATTTGTAACTTAGGTTAGGTTTTATTTTACAGGTAATTTTGTAATTATTTTAACTAGGTAGCTATTAAATAGTTATTAACTATTTAATAGCTATTGTACCTAGTTAAAATAAATACAAATTTGCCTGTAAAATAAAAATAAATCCTAAAATAGCTACAATGTAATTATTAGTTATATTGTAGGAATCTTAGGGTTTATTTTACAGGTAAGTATTTAGTTTTAAATAGGAATAATTTAGTTAATAATTGTAATGTTATTTAGATTTATTTAAATAATATTTAAGTTAGGGGGGTGTTAGTGTTAGACTTAGGTTTAGGGGTTAATAAGTTTAATATAGGTGGCGGCGGGGTCCGGGAGCGGCAGTTTAGGGGTTAAACATTTAATTTAGTTGTGGCGGGGTCTGGGAGTGGCGGTTTAGGGGTTAAACATTTAATTTAGTTGCGGCAGGGTCCGGGAGTGGCGGTTTAGGGGTTAAACATTTAATTTAGTTGCGGCGGGGTCCGGGAGCAGTGGTTTAGGGGTTAAACAATTTATTTAGTTGCGGCGGGGTCCGGGATCGGCAGGATAGGGGTTAATAACTTTATGTAGGCGGTGGCGGTATAGGGGGCGGCAGACTAGGGGTAAATAGGTATAATGTAGGTGACGGCGGGGTCCGGGAGCGGCGATTTAGGGGTTAATATATTTATTATAGTTGCGGCGGGGTCCAGGAGCGGCAGTTTAGGGGTAATAACTTTATTTAGTTGCGTGGGGCTCCGGGAGCGGCGGTTTAGGGGGTAAAACAGTTTAGTGTGGGTGCTTAGTGACAGGCTAGCAAGAAAGCTGCAAAGAAGCCGATGAGCAGCGAGATCGATGACTGTTAGTTAACAACAGTCCGCTGCTCATCGCACCGTACTTGGTGCGCGGCTTCTTGACAGCTTTCTTGATAACTTTGGCGAACGTATTCAGTTCTGCGGCGGCGATGGTAGGCGAGCTTAGGCGAGCGCATTGGGCCGGCGAATGCAGGTAAGTAGAATGCTTGATACATAGAGGCCATTAACTACCTTTTTAACAACAATTTTAGTGTTGACTGTCCTTTTAAAATATGGCTACATATTAATATGTGTGTGGGTATGTTGTGTGTAAATATATATGTATTTTTTAATGCATTTGTTGATTATGAAATTCCTTTTAACAATCATTTAAGGCTTCTAAAGCATTGATCTGTGGCCCCATATGTGTTAAAAAGTGGCCTGTCTTTACCATAAACCATTGGTTCCTAACAACTTTTGGAAACCTTACTTTTTATAAGCCCATAATCCAGGGCTTCTTTAATGTATCATTATGATAGAAATACATAAATAGTTTAAACTCAGAGGCACAAATCCACATCATTGCACAATGTGTGTTTAAAAACATTTCCTGATGAATAAATCTATCATGAGCAATTAAGAGTCTATTCAAACTCATCCTTTACACTGTAAAATAAAAAACAAAACATAGTAAAAATTTATCACAAAACTTCCATGATGCTTACAAAAGACTCTAATGAAAAAAAAAGGTTAGAAAATAAATGGTAATCTTTTTTTTTTTTTTTTTTTGCAAATGGATTTTGTTTTCAGTTTAGCTAACCATCTATCCAGCAATGCATCATATATAACGTAAAAGACACAAGAAATATGCCACAGGGTTTGCAAGGCAAGTTGCAAAGTAAACAGCAACAGAAAACAGCTGACAATTTTTTATTTGAATGGATAATCAGTGAACAGAAACCATAGCAGATGCTAGTGCTCTATTTCCAAACTAGAAGTATGTGTATGATATGGATGTATTTAATTTAACATTGTGCTTTACAGCCTCGCGTGTAGGGCGACATTGTATTTCATGACATGCCCATTAAATTGGATGATTTCCACAGCTACTTCCTAGGTAGTAATCTGTAAATATTTTATGTATTCACAGAAAATTACTACGGCACTCCTAAGCCTCCAGCTGAACCGGCCCCTCTTCTGATAAATGCAACAGACCATTTCTTTCCTGGCGGCATTCCAAGAGTCGAGGGGAAACGTAAGCGCAATAAGTCTGTAAGCAACATGGAGAAGACGGGGATTGAACCTCCCGAAGAGGAAGAAGAAGAAAGACCTGTGGTAAACGGAAATGGGATCTCTGTAACACCAGGTCAGTATAAACAAAACAATGATTCATTTTCAGTTTTATTTCCATTCATATTAAGCTCTGTGTATAGAAGCTTTTGGTGCCAAATATTTTGCTGCAGTGTTTTGTGCTGAAATGCATTTTGGGTCTTGAGGGTAATGAGAAAATGTAAATCGTTGTTTTGTCTAGGTAATAATGACATATTTTTATTACCATAATTAACAATGGAGCAGTGTTTTAAACCCTCCTGTGCCATTCATGCTTTCAAGTCTTTTACACAGCAGCATTGGCAAGCTAGTGTATCCATATTAAAAGCTTGCTGACAAGATTAGTTCTCTCTATATATTCATGTAAACGAATGTATTTGACTGGCTGTCCAATACATACATACTATATATAAATATCTCAACAAGGCTCAGCACTCAAATTCCACTTTATTGTTGATGTTTTGGGGAAAAACATCACAAAAAAGGTGGAATTTGGAGTGAGTGTTGAGCCTTGTGTCATTATTTTGGATGTTTCTTCCTCAAACACCCCTGAAATGAACCACTAAGTGTGAGTGCATTTTTGTAGCACTACCTATATATCTTTATCTATCTATCTATCTATCTATCTATCTATCTATCTATCTACCTATACACACAGACATACAGTATTTCACAAAAGTGAGTACACCAATCACATTCTTGTAAATATTTTATTATATTTCTTTTCATGTGACAACACTGAAGAAATTACACTTTGCTACAATGTAAAGTAGTGAGTGTACAGCCTGTTTAACAGTGTAAATTTGCTGTCCCCTCAAAATAACTCAACACACAGCCATTAATGTCTAAACCGTTGGCAGCAAAAGTGAGTACACCCCTAAGTGGAAATGTCCAAATTGGGCCCAAAGTCTAGATATTTTGTGTGGCCACCATTATTTTCAAGCACTGCATTAACCATCTTGGGCATGGAGTTCACCAGAGCTTCACAGGTTGCCACTGGAGTCCTCTTTCACTCCTCCATGACCACATCACGGAGCTGGTGGAGGTTAGAGACCTTGTGCTCCCCCACCTTCCGTTTGAGGATGCCCCACAGATGCTCAATAGGGTTTAGGTCTGAAGACATGCTTGGCCAGTCTATCACCTTTATCCTCAGCTTCTTTAGCAAGGCAGTGGTCCTCTTGGAGGTGTGTTTGGGGTCGTTATCATGTTGGAATACTGCCCTGCGGCCCAGTCTCTGAAGGGAGGGGATCATGCTCTGCTTCAGTATGTCACAGTACATGTTGGCATTCATGGTTCCTTCAATGAACTGTAGCTCCCCAGTGCCAGTAGAACTCATGCAGGCCCAGACTATGACACTCCCACCACCATGCTTGACTTATCTTTGTACTCCTCACCTGGTTGCCGCCACACATGCTTGACACCATCTGAGCTAAATAAGTTTATCATGGTCTCATTGGACCACAGGACATGGTTCCAGTAATCCATAGCAAAAAAGGAGGGTAAGGAGCACCGAGCCGGTGGGGTTAAAATTTATTAACTTTATTGTATTATATTAATAAGAACATAAGGGTTACATATACCCTGGGTAAAACCTTAGTACAGGATACAGAAAACGACATGTTTCGGCTTTTAGCCGTACTTGTAGCCCTATCACTAGGGAAGGTGTATGACATTTGCTATTTTAGCTCCGTATGGACAGGCCACATAAATGGAGCATGATTTGTTGCATACTTCATAATTGAACCCTTGTATATAATTATCAGTGTATTATTGCTGAACTTCATTGATTACCAGCACATTGAAGGTTCACTGGGGTGATTTTGCATACTGTTATATGCTCTATACAAGAGGCATACTATGTTTCCTCATTTTTTCTTTTTTGAACGATATAAGTGTGTGTTCTTAATTCCCACAACATTTTTTTCAAGTTTCCAGTAATCCATGTCCTTAGTCTGCTTGTCTTCAGCAAACTGTTTGCGGGCTTTCTTGTGCATCATCTTTAGAAGAGGCTTCCTTCTGGGACGACAGCCATGCAGACCAATTTGATGCAGTGTGCTGCGTTTGGTCTGAGCACTGACAGGCAGACCCCCACCCCTTCAACCTCTGCAGCAATGCTGGCAGCACTCATATGTCTATTTCCCAAAGACAACCTCTGGATATGACGCTGAGCACGTGCACTCAAATTCTTTGGTCGACCATGGCGAGGCCTGTTCTGAGTGGAGCCTGTCCTGTGAATGTCTTGCCCACCATGCTGCAGCTCAGTTTTATGGTCTTGACAATCTTCTTATAGCCTAGGCCATCTTTATGTAGAGCAACAATTCTTTTTTCAGATCCTCAGAGAGTTCTTTGCCATGAGGTGCTATGTTGAACTCTCAGTGACCAGTATGAGAGAGTGTGAGAGCGATAACACCTAATTTAACACACCTGCTCCCCATTCACACCTGAGACCTTGTAACACTAACGAGTTGCATGGCACCGGCGAGGGAAAGTGGCTAATTGGGCCCAATTTGAACATTTCCATTTAGGGGTGTACTCACTTTTGTTTCCAATGGTTAATATATTAATCGCTGTGTGTTGAGTTATTTTGAGGGGACAGCAAATTTACACTGTTATCCAGGCTGTACACTCACTACTTTACATTGTAGCAAAGTGTCATTTCTTCAGTGTTGTCACATGAAAAGATATAATAAAATATTTACAAAAATGTGAGGGGTGTACTCACTTTTGTGGGATACTGTATATAAGTGTATATATATATATATATATATATATATATATATATATATAAACAGCAGGCAGGCCAGCACTCACGGTTAACAGTTCACCCAGGGTGCTTCCAAAATATTGATAGTAGTGAAGAAAAGGGATGCACTCGCCAGGGGTGCATTCCTTTTCTTCACTACTATATATATATATATATATATATATATATATATATTACACACACTATCTTGCTTTCTGTCTATCTATTCTTTTTATCTGTGTTTCAATCTATCCATCATCCTATCTATCTATCTATCTATCTATCAATCCATCCATCATCCAATTTGTCTATTCTTCATCTCTCTCATTCTCTGTTACTTTGTTTGTCTAGACCGCAGCTACTTGATTTTTACACTGACACCTCCCCAGTGATTTCATCACAACAAAGTTCTTTAAACTTCTCCAGTCCTAAAAGGGACATTGCAGCCAAAATTGGAATCCACATGGATGCATTTCAGTTCTGAATAGAAGGATTTTTTGTAATATGCATGTATTAGCAACATTTCTTCTAATAAAAGCTATAGCTATTTCAAAAGTGTATTTAAGTATGCACTGTGCACCAGCATTTTAAACACAGCACTTGCTCAGAGAGCCTTAGGTGCTTGTTCCATATGGTAATGACTCAGTTTGTTAATTGCTGGCGTCATACAAGCCCCACTTGAGCTCTGAGCAGCTGCAGTATTTAAAATGCTGGTGCACTGGGAATATCTAACTATGCTTCACATGCACGTGCAGAGAAGAAGTTAACTTTTAAAAAGTGCTAACTTTTACTAAAAGCATTTTTGCCAATACAGGTGGCCCTCGTTTTACAACTGTTCAATTTACACCGTTTCAGAATAACAACCTTTTTTCCAGTCATGTGACTGCTATTGAAAAGCATTGAGAAGCAATGCATTTATTAAAATAGCCAGTAGGTGGAGCTGTCTGCTTGTGTTGCAGCAAAGCGGAGCAAGTTGAAATTAATCAGTTTAACCAGACCTGAGCTATCAAGCAGATTTCAAAGGAACAAGATATTCCTGTCTATAAATCAGTCCAGATTGGAATGCATAGAAAGAACTGTTTTCAGAAAAATGCAAGTGAAGTCTGTGTTGTGTGATTATTTTATTAGGTTTATAATGCTGTTTAGCAAATGTTTTTGTTCATTTAACTTAGTTTTATTATATATTCTGTGTTGTGTGATAATTTTAGTAGGTTTATAATGCTGTTTAGCATTTAAAATCTTCATTTCAAAGCTTTAAAAATAATGTATTAGATGTTACTTATGACAATTTTGAGAGGAGCCTGGAACCTATCTCCCTCACTTCCCATTGACTTACATTATAAACTGGGTTTCAATTTACAACGGTTTCGATTTACAACCATTCCTTCTGGAACCTAACCCTGGCGTAAACTGAGGGCTACCTGTACATGTATATTGCAAATATGTTTCTATCTAAAGAAGTAATTAATCTATGTGGATTTAGATTTTGATCGGAATGTCTCTTTAACCCCTTGAGTGCTAACGACGGCTCAGAGACGTTGCTAGCACTCTCCCACCTTGAGGGAGATCTGGGGGCTCCCACCCGCTCCTACCCCGGCAATCGGGCCTGTATAGTGACAGGCATCACCGGGACTTCACGTTTTGCATGGTGATGTCACGCGCAATAACGTGATGACGTCACCGCGCAATGACGCGATGACGTCACTGTGCAATGACGTGATGATGTCTCCGAGCAATGACGTGATGACGTCACCATGCAACTTTATTAACAAAATACAATAAGTATAGGAAAAGGGGGCATGCTGCTTAGAAGCCTGTATCTCAGGCATCTAAGCAGCCACAGACCCCTAAGACCTACCGTTAGAAAGGTCATTGTCTAACCTTTCCAACGGTATAAGTGGGGATCTGAAAGAAAAAATATATATTTTTAAAAAAAAATATTTCAAAAAAATTAAAATTAAAAACCCCTCAAATCAGCTTAGCACCCAGGTGGGAAAGTGCTTAGCACTCAAAGGGTTAAACTAAGAAGCTATTCATACTTCAAAGCATTTTCTGATTAGCTGGACCTTACACCTATATTCACAGCACTCAGGGCCTGATGCGCTAAAGCTCTCAGGTCTGGTCTATAAGATGCCTTGTTAGTTTTATGAGGATCTTCAGGGATTGTTTTAAAGGTAATTTGTACCTTGGGGACTGTTTATATCTGAAAGGGGAGTTAACTAATATACAATACAATGCTTGAGTCCTCTCCATTCCAGTGAGCTTTTGAGAATTGTGCCCTTAGTATATAATGAAGGACATTAGTTTAATGTCATTATTTTTTCTCTGTTGTGTCTAAAAGAGGGTATTTTGACTCCCATTTGTTCGCCTGTTCTGGAAATAAAAGTTTTTCATTGTTATTGTAGGCAAATCGCTATTCATCAGTTGTAGAAATCGTTCCTACTAGCTAGTGATCAATCTGCATTTCCTGATAGCTTTAATATTAGTTTAAAAAGCTTGACCTGAAATGTTTTTAATACAAAATATAGTTTTCTTTCAAATACTCAAAGGGACATTAATGTCAAAATTAAACATTCATGAGTCAGATAGAACATGCAGTTTTAAGAGATCTTCCAATGTACTTCCAATATCGAATTGTGCACAGTCTTTTTATTCGGAGGCACCAGCTACTACCTAGCATGTTCAGGAGTTTACAGCATATAAGTGTATGAGTCTGTGATTGACTGATGGCTGTCACGTGATACTGGGGGTCAGCAAATGAAGTAAAATTGAAAATTTGTCAGGAAAAAAACCAAACCTACTGCTCAGTTAAAATTCAGAGTAATTGCTATTATGCAATCCTACTGTATATAATGGTTCTCTAATAGTTTTTCTTAAATTGAATGTTGTTTAACCAAACTGCTGTGTAATATTCTTTAAAAGGTTTCCCTAAAACGTAACATATTCTTATAGAACAAAACGTAATGAAACAATTTAAACACTATTGATAATCCTTTAAAAATATTGAATACTTTAAACCTTTAAACCAATTGGACGTAGGTAATACATCGCACAGTACTTTTCTCAGTGTACTTCGTATGTATTACCAATGGCTAACACTCTGGTGCATGCTGCGGTCTTCGCTGTCTGCTTTGACAGTAGAGACTGCAGCCAGGGGCAAAACGTATATCTGCCTTCATATGGCAAGGAAGAACTGATTGCCAGCACTGATTATTTAAATTGCAAGTCAGTCAAAAGAACTGAGATAAGGGGGCAGTCTGCAGAGGCTTAGATAAAAGGTAATCACAGAGGTAAAACTTATATTAGTATAACAGTGTTGGTCATGCAAAACTGGGGAATTGGTAATAAAGGAATTATCTATCTTTTTAAATTATACAAAAATTCAAGTAGTTTTTTTTAAAGGGCCATGATACCCAAATGTTGAAGCACTTGAAAGTGATGCAGCATAGCTGTAAAAAGCTGACTAGAAAATATCACCTGAACATCTCTATGTAAAAAAGAAAGATATTTTACCTCAAAAGTTCCTCAGTAGCCACATCCCATTGTAAAGGACTTCTAAGCAGCAAATCAGTATGCCTGTCCCGGGACAGCTAAGGGAGTGAGCTTCGTGAACACTCATCTTATTTCCCTATTCAGTTTAATGAAGTATTCTATGAAATCTCATGACAGTTAAGTCAAATCTCATGAGATCACAGTAAAAGAGTTCATGAGTCTGACCTCAGCACTGTTGATGCTGATTGACTGCTGTTCATTTCTTAATTTTTATTTTTACCTGCAGCTGGACAGCAACTGAGTATAACTTTTTAAACAGGACTTACTCTGCTGAGCTGAGGAAGTTGTGAGGTAAAATATCTTTTTTACATAGAGATGCTCAGGTGATATTTTCTTGTCAGCTTTTTACAGTTATACTGCATCAGTTTCAAGTGATTTAGCATATGAGCATTATGTCCCTTTAAGTATCAGTGTTGTCCTAGTCCCCCAGCCTGCAATTAACCCTAACCTGTAACTTGTTGTACTGTTATTATCCCCAACTGTGACTAATGACCCCCTTAAATAACACACTATGATCCTCTTTCACTGCAAAAAAAAATCACAAACCCCCACTTATAATAAATCCCCCACAGTAAACCATCCTAATTGATAGTTCCTCCACCTGATGCCCTCCCCATTATAAATGCCCCCCAATTTCTTAAACCCCTCCCAAAAATAAAAGTACTAAATGAAAATTAATACATATCATCCTTATATTCCGCTTACCAGAAGTCTGGGTAAATAATCTTAAGGCAACATTTTTCTTTCATGATTCAGATAGAGCATGTGATTTTAAACAAATTTCTATTATCAATTTTCCTTGTTCTCTTGGTATCTTTTGTTGAAATGCAGGGACATAAGCTTAAGAGCCGGCTTATTTCTGGAGCACTATTTGGCAACAGTTTTGCAAGAAAGTTTTCAATTTGCGAGAGCACTATATGGCAGCACTATTTCCTGCCATGTAGTGCTCCAGACACCTATCTAGGTATCTCTTCAACACAGAATATCATGAGAACAAAGCAAATTGGATAATAGAAGTAAACTGGAATCAAGATCATGTTTGGGTATCATATCCCTTTGATCCTCACCTTTACCTCACCTCACTTTCTTTCAATTTCATATAAGCAGTAAAAAAAAATTCTGTCAAATGTCAAACTTTCTTTTGATTTCCTTATATAACAGCCATCAGCCAATCACAGACTCATATTTATATATGTGTGAACTTTTTACAAATTCTTAGTAGGAGCTGGTGCCTCAGAAAATGTATATGTAAAATGACTACATGAGCCTACCTCAGTATGCTGTGATGGAAAGGACCTTAGTTTCAAAGATGTAAATTTAATAACAAAAGTAAGATGGGTATTTGTTTTCAGTTGTATGCTAGGGGTAGATTTAAGACGGCTGCTCCTTAACTCGTCCGTCACTTCGGAGGCGGCAGACAGCAATCATCCCGATCAGATACGATCTGGATGATTGACACCCCTGCTAGCAGCCGATTGGCCGAGAATGTGCAGGGGGCGGTATTGCACAAGAATTTCACACAAAATGCTTGTGCAATGATAAATGCCGATTTATCAATGTGGGGCGGACATTGATAAATCGGGCCCTAGGTCTGAATCATGGTTTCATTTTAACTTGCATGTTTCTTTAGAATTTAACATTTCTTATGTGTGTTATATAAGAACCTTAACTGTATATTATAATAATGTGACCCACTTAAGCAACCTTGCAATAAGACTTTATATATCATTCATTTTCTGCCTAACACAAAACTGAATATATTCCTCATCATCTCTGTTGACCAATCATACTGATTGCATTAGCATACAGTATAATAAGAGCTATATCGGTTTTATACTTGTTGTTTCGTCTCTTGGTAACTTTTCCATCTTCGTACAATTATTTTATCATTATACAAAACTCAGCATTAAAAACCTTTGCTTCACAAGTACCTTGTAAATATTATTTTCTCTGTTTAATTTTTTTTTATCAGATTTCAATGTCATTGCAAACATAATTTACCTAAGTCCAATATGTCACCTCTTCATGGTACTCAATACATATATTTTTTTTTATCTATAAAGCACAGAATAGTTACTTTCAACTCCATATCTCCTTTTTTATAGCCACATTAAACTTTCTTGATTCAGATATAGCATGAAATATAAAACAGTCAAATTTACTTTTGTTATCAAATTGAATTCATTCTCTTGGTACCTATTGAAGAGCATACGTAGGTAAACTCAGGAGCATGCACATATGCCCATACAAAGTCTGCAACAATGTTTGTAACAGTATTATACATTGTTGCAATAAATCCTCATACTTCACAGTTTCAACACATCTTATACATTTGGAGAAGCTATTTTAGTTAGTTGGGGCATGATCCGATATACGGCGTAGTTTTCAGCGCAAGCGAGGGAACCGCGCCGCCCGTAATTTCACCTCGCACATCGGGGTATTACATATACCCCGCCGGCAGTTCCTAAAGTGCCGTAAGTCGGATAAACTAGCGATGTCCAGAAATGAGTGTAACTACAAATTTCTGGAGTCGCCAGTGACTTACAGCACTTTAGAAACTGCCTGCGCCTAACAAAACTAACTAAAATGTTAAATCTCCCGTAACTGTCTAACCTACCTCCCAAAAATAAGCCCGACACGTATACCCCTATATTCGCAATACCCCCTCTCACTCCTAATAATAAATGTATTAACCCCTAGACCGACAACCCCTCACAACGCAATAAGCCTAATTATTAACCTCTAAACTGCCATAGCCCACACCGCAATAAACCTATCCTAGTATTAACCCCTAAATCGCCATAGCCCACACCGCAATAAACCTATCCTAGTATTAACCCCTAAACTGCCGTAGCCCACATAGCCTATTAAATCTATTAACCCCTAATCTGCCGCCGTCAACGTCGCCACCACTATAATAAAGTTATTACCCCCTAAACCTAACCCTAACCCTAATACCCCCCTAACTTAATTATTATTTAAATAAATCTAAATAATATTACTATTATTAACTTAATTATTCCTATTTAAACTAAATGCTTACCTCTAAAATAAACCCTAAGATAGCTACAATATAATTAATAATTACATTGTAGCTATTTTAGGATTTATTTTTATTTTACAGGCAACTTTGTATTTATTTTAACTAGGTACAATAGCTATTAAATAGTTAATAACTATTTAATAGCTACCTAGTTAAAATAATTACAAAATTACCTGTAAAATAAATCCTAACCTAAGTTACAAATACACCTAACACTACACTATCAATAAATAAATTAAAATTAACTACAATTAGCTAAAATAAAATACAATTAAATTAAATAAACAAACAAAACACTAAATTACAAAAAATAAAAAAAATTACAAGAAGTTTAAACTAATTACACCTAATCTAAGCCCCTAATAAATTAAAAAAAGCGCCCCAAAATAATAAAATGCCCTACCCTATACTAAATTACAAATATCCCTTAAAAGGGCCTTTTGCGGGGCATTGCCCCAAAGTAATCATCTCTTTTACCTGTAAAAAAAAGCCGGATTGAAGTTCAAGCCGATTGGCTGATTGGATCAGCCAATAGAATTGACCTCGCATTCTATTGGCTGATCCAATCAGCCAATTGGATTGAACTTCAATCTGATTGGCTGATTAAATCAGCCAATCGGATTTTTCCTACCTTAATTCCGATTGGCTGATAGAATCCTATCAGCCAATCGGAATTTGAGGGACTCCATCTTGGATGACGTCATTTAAAGGAACCGTCATTCGTCGTTAGTCCGTCGTGCTGGAAGGATACTCCGCGCTGGAGGTCTTCAAGATGGAGCCGCTCCACATCGGATGGATGAAGATAGAAGATGCCGCTTGGATGAAGATGTCTGCTGGTCCGGATGTCCTCTTCTGCCCGGATAGGATGAAGACTTCTGCCGGTCTGGATGTCCTCTTCTGCCCCATCGGATGAAGACTTCGGCCCGGCTGGGTGAAGACAGCTCAAGGTAGGGTGATCTTCAATGGGGTAGTGTTAGGTTTTTTTTAAAGGGGGGATCGGGTGGGTTTTAGAGTAGGGGTGTGTGGGTGGTGGGTTGTAATGTTGGGGGGGGATTCTTCTTTTTTTTACAGGTAAAAGAGATGATTACTTTGGGGCAATGCCCTACAAAAGGCCCTTTTAAGGGCTATTTGTAATTTAGTATAGGGTAGGCATTTTATTATTTTGGGGGACTTTTTTATTTTATTAGCGGGCTTATATTAGGTGTACTTAGTTTAAACTTCTTGTAATTTTTTTTATTTTTTGTAATTTAGTGTTTGTTTTTTTGTACTATAGTTTAGTTTATTTAATTGTATTTAATTTTAGATAATTGTAGCTAATTTATTTAATTAATTTAATGATATTGTAGTGTTAGGTGTATTTGTAACTTAGGTTAGGATTTATTTTACAGGTAATTTTGTAATTATTTTAACTAGGTAGCTATTAAATAGTTATTAACTATTTAATAGCTATTGTACCTAGTTAAAATAAATATAAAGTTGCCTGTAAAATAAAAATAAATCCTAAAATAGCTACAATGTAATTATTAATTATATTGTAGCTATCTTAGGGTTTATTTTAGAGGTAAGTATTTAGTTTTAAATAGGAATACTTTAGTTAATAGTAATATTATTTAGATTTATTTAAATAATAATTAAGTTAGGGGGTGTTAGGGTTAGGGTTAAGGGTTAATCACTTTATTATAGTGGCAACGGTGTGGGGGGGGGCAGGATAGGGGTAAATAAATTTAATAGGCAATGTGGGCTATGGCGGTTTAGGGGTTAATACACTTTTTTATTAGTTATTGCGGTGGGGGATTGCGGTTGACAGGTAGATAGACATTGCGCATGTGTTAGGTGTTAGTTTTTTTTTCCAGGTATTTTAGGGAGTTACGGTGCTCCAATACTCAGCGCAAGGCTTTCTACGGCTGCTTTTTATGGCGAGGTGAAAATGGAGTAAGATTTCTCCATTTTTGCTACGTAAGTCCTTGCGCTGGATATTGGATACCAAATTGCGCATCTTTTATATGTTAGTCTATGGGTAAAAAAACTAAAACCCGCGCAAAAACTGGCGTCGCCGGCTTTTGCGGGCGACGCTGCATATGGGATGGGGCCCTTAAAGTCTAACCGAATCCTTTGTCTGTAAAACTATTGTGTAAACAAACTATTGTAAAATTAAAGTTGCTCATCCTTGGATGAGTATGCACAGTTTAATAATGTGCAGAATTTCTAAAACACCAGCTCCTACTAGGTGCATAGGAGACTTTGATTGGCTGATAGCAGTCACATGATTCAGTGGACAGGGAAATTAAAGAAAGCTTTGACAGTATTTAGGACAACATTTGCAGCTCATTTGAAATTTAAAGTAAGTTTTATTATGCTTTTGTTGATCATGTCATTATACTGCATTTAATGGTCCTTTAAATCTTTATAATTTCTTCCTCTCATGTATTAGAGAGATATTTTTTAGTCTTAATATACAGTATCACAACCTTTCTCATTATAATTGCTAGAACATTTTTAAACTATTTTGTTTTTATAATCAACAATTTGATTATGACCTCTTCAATGGCATGTGTTGATTTTCTTCCTTTTTTATTTTAAATTTACAATCATTTTACATTCTTGTTTAAGGATCTATGATCTTAAATGCCCCCTTCATTGTGTCTTTCGCATGGCACACTCACGGATTTGCTCATATCTTTGCATATTTATCAACTGCATTCCTCACATATCTTACCCATTGTTCAATTATACCTATTATTAAGATTATTATTTTTTTCGACACAGTTAAAATGTAACTTTTTACATATCTCTATTATTACCTTTTTTCTGAATAGACTATTTTTAAATACCCTGGTTAGATTACTAGGTTTAATATATAATACATTAATAGATACTTCATATATACTTTTTTAAAATTAACTGTATTTTAAAGCCAATATGTTCTCAAGGTGAAGGCTGGTAGAGGTTTTAAAAATAGCTTCCATCTATTCTCCTTTAGATGATGGAATAAAATATGTTACTAAATGCTATCTGATTGAACAGCTGGCTGGGAAATAGGATTAAAGTGTATTCCTTATATATAAGATTTTATTTTATTGAATGAATAGGACAAATCACCACTATGTTCAATTAATGAATATTCAAGGTAATAACTCTGTCATGTATATCCTTTTTATTATTAACTCATCTCTGCTAGATTTATCCTAAAGTGCAATAACAAAGAAATTGAATACAGTATGTATTTTATTTCATTTAATTATCTGTATCTAAGGAACAGTTTTAGTGTTACTATACAAATTGAGTGTATAACCTTTAATTTAGTCAGTATTTTTAATATTATAAACTAAGATAATAAACTGTTCCTAATCCCAATAGTGCATGCTTTGATTAATATTTATGTATTTCACATTCTTGCATGCAGTAAAACATCTTGTTTTTATGTATTGTTTATAAATGTATTTATTGTTGTATTGGACATTATACACTAGATTTTTATTTGCATAAATGTTTTGTAGATGATCCATTTATATAGCCCATACAGTTTTTTTTTTTTTTTAAATGATAGTTTTGCTTATTTTTAAATAACATTGCTCTGATTTTCAGACTCCTAACCAAGCCCCAAAGTTTTAGGAGAATACCGACGTATACCTACTCCAGCTTGCTTCTGTTTGTGTAAAGAGTTTTTTCATATGCAAAGGAAGGGGGAGGGAGAGAGTGTCTGCTATTTCCCACTTGCAGTGGGTGTTCCTGTAACCTTTTAAACAGTGCTAAACTGGAAGCTATTAAGTACGTTTTTAAACTGTTTTATACTGGATTTTTATATCAGTATCTGTGCATATTCTTTATAGTAGTGTATATTACACGCAGTTATATGAAAATTGGTGTATACTGTCCCTTTAAGGCTCACTTCACTCTGCTGTATAGTTAATCAGCTTCAAAGCATTCTGTCAGCAATAAGGAGTCTCTCCAGCTTCACTTGTTAGCTAGAATGTCCCTTTAGCCATATTTATGATTAATTGTTTTTCTGTTTTTTTTTAACTACAACCTATATTAGTGACTGGTTTAGGTACACTCACTAGCTTTACAATACAACCTTATGCTGTTGGAGTTACATTTATATTAATATTATATGTCAGCATTAAGGAAGTGCATTGCTTTTAAAAAAATTATTATTTTGTTCTTTTAAGGCTTTACAAATCCAGAGCAGTCTTGGGGGCCTATTTATCAAAGGCGGAATGGCCCTTGATGCCCCTGTTTTCACGCGAGCCTTCAGCCTTAAGACCGCTGCTCCATAACTGGTCCCCAGCCTCTGAGGCTGCGGTCTGCAATCCGCCCGATCCTATATGATCGGACTGATTGACACCCCCTGCTAGCAGACGATTGGCCGCGAATCAGCAGTTCACCAGAACTCTTTGTGCAATGTTAAATACCGACAGCGTATGCTGTTGGCATTCAGCGATGTCTGTCGGACATGATACGCTACAGTGTATCATGTCGGACAGACATTGATAAATTGGCCCCTTGGAGTACACTCCTTGAAAAATCCCTCACCTGTGTTAATCTGGTCTCATGCAAACTAAGCAATACTAGAAAACACTTGCTACATCACTCACAAAAGTAAATTGTTTCCCAAATAAGGCAAATTTTCTATGTTTCGCAGTAAGCGGTTGGTGCGTTTGTTTAGTCACTGAAACTAAACATAAGCCAATCACTAAACAAAGTAATATAAATATATATATGTATACTGTATGTATGTATGTAATAGAGATAGATACATATATAGATAGGAAATATAGATAGGAAACCCTCTATACTGCTTGGGACCGGTAATGGTTTGGATTTTGCAATATTTTTATATTTGCATCTGTAAAATGGGACTAAGCGTAAACAACAATATCATACGTCATTTAGGCAATATTTACAACAGCTTATACATGTAACCTAAAGGTAGTTTTATATAATTTTGTATTACTTTTGTATAAATAGTATCATCATAAAGATAGTACAGTACTGTAATCATAAAGGTATCAGTTGTTTTAAATAAATATAGAGGAGCATTAGCATTTTAGAACACAAAGAAAAAGAAAAAAAAGATTTAAAGAGGTTTGTGACTTAATTGTGGAGAAAACTGGTAGTTTTTAATATATTTTTTTTATTTATTAAAAAGTTTGGATTTTGAAATAATTCTGCAATTTATGGATTTGTATCTACTTATATATATATAATAAAGGGAATACCCTATTTCATTAAAGGGACATTCAAGTAAAAAAAAAACTTTCATTTTTCAAATAGGGCATGTAATTTTAAACAACTTTCCAATTTATTTTTATCAACAATTTTGTTTTGTTCTATTGGTATTCTAGTTGAAAGCTAAACCTAGGGAGGCACATATGATAATTTCTAAGCACTTGAAGGCCGCCTCTATTTTATTTACTTTTCATAGCAGGGGAGAGCAAGCTCATGTAGGCCATATAGATAGCATTGTGATCACGCCCGTGGCTAGTGGCAGACACTGCACTAATTGGCTAAAATGCAAGTCAATAGATAATAACAAAAAGTCATGTGATTAGGGGCGGTCAGAAGATGCTTAGATACAAGTTAGTCACAGAAGTAAAAAGTGTATTAATATAACAGTGTTGGTTTTGCAAAACTGGGGAATGGGTAATAAAGGGATTATCTATCTTTTTAAACAACAAAAATTCTGGTGTTGACTGTCCCTTTAAATGTATAAATTTATGTATGTAAAAGTCCCCACTATGCATGTACACCACAGCATATTGTTTTCAAAATACTGTGCAAGTTTATAAACTTATTATGTTATCACCTGGGAACTAAATGTAACTCTGAATACTGCTCAGATGTTCCTGCTTTGTAAAAGAAATACAGGATACTATGCTTCCCCCCCCCCCCTTGCCCCTATAACTATTGGAATTCTTTGTGGTACAGATTCAACAAGATGCTGAAAACATTCCTTAGAGACCCAGATCAATGTTGAAATGATAGGATCACACAGCTGCTGCAGATTTGTCCGTTTCCAATCTACGATTATGTTACATCTCTAAGGGGCTCTGTTAGATTAAACTCTGGTGGAGGCCCATTGGTGTACACTGAACTCATGGTCATGTTCCTGGAGTTAGCTTGAAGTACATTTGCTGTACATGGTGCTTTATCCTGGTGGAAGCAGATTTAGAAGATCTGTAGACAGTGGCCATAAAAGGATGCACATGATCAGCACTAAGGTAGACTGTGGTTTTTAAACAATGCTCAGTTGGCATTAAAGGATCTAAACAAAACATAAACTATTTCAATAGTGTAAATATGACAGAATATTAACCTCAATGATTCTTGGTAGTATATGCTTTGCAAACTGAGAATACAACACATTTCAGCAGTCACAATATGAGGAAATGTAAGCACTGTCGTGCCAAACATTACTGACGGCTCTAGCACCGGTACATTTTGGTTACCTCTGTGCTCCAAGCCCCACAGACAGGGATCACATAAGGTGCCAATGTCAGCTAGTGCCCCATCCAACTGGTGCTTGGAGTCAACAACTTGCCAGAGAGCCGGACTCAGCATCATATCACTTGCAAAGCTGCCTCAATGCTTTGTATAGCAAACTTGATGAATGTTCAACAATAGAGGATCCAGAGGGACTCAGGGACTGCAGTGAAACTTAATAATGTCCTATACACCCTATGTGTGCCAAGAAAATATTCTACACACCATTACACCAACCCAGCCTGAACCATTGACACAATGCAGGATCGATACATGGATTCCTGTTGTTAATACCAAATTCTGAACATACCATCTGCATGTTGCAGTAGAATTCAAGATTCCTCAGACCATGTAAAGTTATTCTAGTGTCCAGTTATAGTGAACCTGTGTCCACTGTAGCCATAGATTATTAGCTGACAGGAGTGGAATCTGGTTTGCTCTTTTGCCGATCTACTTTAAAGGGACACTGAACCCAAATGTTTTTCTTTCGTGATTCAGATAGAGCATGCAATTTTAAGCAACTTTCTAATTTACTCCTATTATCAAATATTCTTCGTTTTCTTGCTATCTTTATTTTAAAAAGAAGGCATCTAAGCTTTTTTGGGGGTTCAGAACTCTGGACAGCACTTTTTTATTGGTGGATGAATTTATCCACCAATCAGCAAGGACAACCCAGGTTGTTCACCAAAAATGGGCCGACATCTAAACTTACATTCTTGCATTTAAAATAAAGATACCAAGAGAATAAAGAAAATTTGATAATAGGAGTAAATTAGAAAGTTGCTTAAAATGTCATGCTCTATCTGAATCATGAAAGAAAGAAATTGGGTACAGTGTCCCTTTAATGTTTCAATGTTTGAGGTGTTGTTCATCACATTGTAATGTGTAGTTATTAAAGTTAATATCACCTTCCTGTCAGCATCAGCTAGTCTGGCAATTCTCTTCTTCTGACCTCTCATTAACAAGGAATTTTCACCCAGCTGAACTCCTGCTTAGTGAATGTTTTTTGTTTTTCACACCACTTTTTTTCTTTTGTGTGTGAAAATCCAAGGAAATTAGCAGCCACTGCCTCTTGAACCAACGCTCATTCATTCTACAGTCATGTAGAGCACATTTCTTCCCCATTTTGATCTTTGATTTGAACAACTGAATCTCTTTACCTTTTCTGCATGTTTTTCTGCATTAAATTGCTTCCACGTGATTGACTGATTAAATATTTGCACCATTGAGCAGGTGTACAGGTGTAACTAATAAAGTGGAAAAGCTCATATAAAATAATTTACTTATTAAACTGTACGACTGAACATAATTTCTCATAGAAATACATAGGAAACAAAACATAGTTGCTTTTCCTTCATTAGTGTATTAAAAGTATTGAACACTTTTATTGTTTATTATTTTCTTCTCATGAAAATAAATGTTAAGTAAAAGCTGTTTATTTTGGTTTTGAAGCAAACAACAACTGCAAATGGGCCTTAAAGGGACAGTAAACTCCTTGAGATTTTTATATAAAATGTTTAGTTATGGATAATGAAACAACTCTGCGGTATATTTTATTTATTTATTTTGCCCCCCTTTCATATAATTTAGCTCTTAAAACTGAGAAATTTCTTATTCTCAGAAATTGAAGTACACCCTGCTGACTTATCAAGACTAACCCTGCTACATATATGTCCCTAATTGACTTAAACTGATAATAACTGCAAAACAAATTAATTTATACTAGCATTATGACAGTGGCTTACCTTGTTGTCTAAAGCCTAGATTGGCTCATCCAAATAAGGCAAATGGTGGTTGAGTTTGGCTATTGAAAAATAATTGCAATAAAAAGGAAGTTCATTTGTTTTAAAAATTGTTATTCTATAGCAACACAACAGAAATGTCTTGTAATACAAGGTGTTTACTGTCCCTTTAAGGACTGATTACTCTGAATGATAATCAGTATTTATTGGTAGACAGTTGCAAACATAAAGGGAAATAAAAATATATATTTTTTTCTCAGTACAGAAACATCCATTGTATGAAAAAAGTAAAGTATTTTTAAAATGATTTGTTTAAGATGCAGCAAATAAAATGACTGTGTCTCTTAAAAGGGCCAGTCAAGTCAAAATTAAACTTTCATGATTCAAATAGGGCATGCTATTTTAAACAACTTTCCAATATACTTTATTATCAAATTTGCTTTGTTCTCTTGCTATTCTTTGTTTAAAGCTAAGCCTAGGGATGCTTATATACTAATTTCTAAGCCCTTGAAGGTCATCTCTTATCTCTATGCATTTTGACAGTTTTTCAGAGCTAGACAGCACTAGTTCATGTGTGTCATATAGATAACATTGTGCTCCATCACTTGGGGGTCGATTTATGAAGCAGCAGATGCAGCTTCCGACCCACTCCGCTTCAGGTCCGCCTGAAGCGGAAGTTAAGAAGCAGCGGTCCTAAGACCGCTGCTCCTTAACTCGTCCGCCACCGCTGAGGTGGCGGACAGCAGTCATCCTGATCGGATATGATTGGGTTGACTGACACCCCCTGCTAGAGGCCGATTGGCCGCGAATCTGCAGGGGGCGGCATTGCACCAGCAGTTCACCAGAACTGCTGGTGCAATGATAAATGCCGACAGCTTATGCTGTCGGCTTTTATCGATGTGCGGCGGACTTGATACGATACATAGTATCATGTCCATCCGCACCTTAATAAGTTGACCCCTTGGAGTTATCTATGAGTCAGCACTGATTGGCTAAAATGCAAGTCTGTCAAAATAACTGAAATAAAGGGGCAGTTTGCACAAGCTTAGATACAAGGTAATCACAGAGGTAAAAAGTAATATAATATAACCGTAAAATAACCGCGTTAGTTATGCAAAACTGGGGAATGGGAAATAAAAGTATTATCTATCCTTTTAAACAATAACAATTCTGGTGTAGACTGTCCGTTTAACATCATTTTTAGATAAATTGGACATTGGACATACACGTTGAAAAAATTTAGACTTACAATGGAACATTCACTTGGAAGGACATATCTGTGGGTGAATACAGGCTTGTCCTCAGCTTTCCTCCTAAGAACATACAATCTTATAGAGGACATTATCAGTTTATTGGGCTAGTAGACCAGAGTAAACTTGAGAATGAAAAGCAATTGAAAGGATCAGAGATATATGGACAGTGAGGCTAGCATAATCTCTCCAGTATCTGAATTATCAAAAAAGAACTGAATTGGCTGAAATGACGCAGTAATTGTATGTTTGATTTTCTTTCCTAGAATCAAGTGAACATGAAGACAAGAGTACAGATGCCTCAGGTGAGATTTCATCCCAGCCTTATTCTACACCAATGTACTGCCAGCCAGAAGAATCCAAGAATAGTGCAGACAATAAGAAGTATCAAAAGCCAGATGAAAATGATGACCTGGGGTCTTTGCCAGATAACTGGGAGATGGCATACACCGAGAAGGGAGAAGTGTACTTTATCGAGTAAGTATGATATGAAAGTATATAATATAGTATGATCTACTTGTGTGTGTATTAAAAAATACTGGACAATCTTAGGACTTCAAAGTAGAAAACAGATCACAGTAGATACACTAGAAAATAAGAAACAAGAGTGTTTTGACTAATTTAGTATTCGTGCCTATAAACTTTGCTCTGGGCCTTAGGAGAATAAATGTCCATGTTTTTTATTTGAAGATATTGGACTATGTGTTTGTAGTTGGCTATGGTTATATCTAAAGCATGGTCAATTCATTGGTGAATCTGGATGTGTATCAAGAATTGTGATATCTTCATAAATTAAAGGAACAGCAAATGCTGAGGTTTTATATAAAATTGTATATAGTTATGTGTAGTAAAACAACTTCGACATATTACTTTCACTATTTAGTTTGTCCCCCTTTCATGTAAGTTGACTCGGAAAATTGTGGATTTTGTAAGTCTCAGAGATGGAAATGCACAGTTCAGACTTCTCAAGACTAACTCTGCAACATAACTTTACTTGGCTTCAATTGATAGCAACTGAAAAACAATGTATTTTATACTTAAATAATGACTGTGAGTAGCATTGTTGTCTGCAAACTCAAATCCGAATTGGCTCCTTAAATTTAGACATTCATTTTTTTGTTTTATACTGGGCGCTGCCATCTTGGAATTTAAGTATACTCACACAACAAGCATTATTGTTCTTCTCAGTTTAGAGTGCACTATATAAAGCAGGAGCTGTACATTTTTGCAGTCCTCTTTATTATTCCTGAGGCATTTTTATATTTGTTCTGTAACTCTTAAAACAAAAAAATTCAAATATGTAAAGCTTCTGTTTTCTGTTGTGTAAGCTAATTCAATGTGTAAGGTGCAGCAAATGGCAGAAGCTTCACTAATTTGACGATCATCAAACTACTTTAGAAGTCATTTGCACGTCATCAGACATCATCAGGCTTGTAAAGTCATCAGTTAATTTAAAAAAATTTTGGGTGATGACTTCAGAATGATTAGCAGATGACTTTACTGATTACTTCACAAGCATGAACAGCCAATGAATGACTCTAAAGTCATCTCATTTAAATATTTCGGCCTGTGGGCATACTTAAGGATGGCTTCTGATGACTAGTCTGGAGTAATCGATCACTTCAGAATGACTTTAGAAAGATTGTCCTTTTTGACTAGGGAGGATGTAAAGCTTTACCAGCAAGTTTTGTTTTCTGTTGTGTAAGCTACAGTACATGAGCTACAAGATGGCTGCACCCAGTCTAAAGATGCAGAGCTTTACCAAGAGGGTCTGTAATGGGTTAAAAACAGAGAATGCCTTTAAAGAAAACTGCAGGTACAAGAGGAAAAACTCAAGAATGTTTGGTAGAAACCCTGCTACTGTAGTTGTACCCATGAGTTTAATATCCCTTTAAAGGGACAGTAATGTCAAAATTAAGCGTTCATGGTTCTGATAGAGCATGCAAATTTAAACAACTTTCTAATTTACTTCTGTTATCAAATTTGCTACTCTTCAATAAAAGATACCATGAGAACAAACCAAATTTGATAACAGAAGTAAATTAGAAAGTTGTTTAAAATTGCATGCTCTATCTGAATCATGAACGTTTCATTTTGACTTTACTGTCCCTTTAATTACAGCTATATCATACACTGAAAGAAAACGTGTTTGACAATATGGCTGATCTATATTTGGTATCATAGTTCTAATGTTATTTAGAAATATCTTTGATTCATTTTTGCATCTAATTTCATGATCAGCTGAGATGTTTAACAACCTTGAGTACAACTAATCATGTCATAGATTCATCACTGTTATTAGATACTCTTTATAACAGACTTTCTTTGCTCTCAGGTGTTTCTCAGTTGATTTATTGTTATAATACACACAGTAATTTATTAGTGGTGTTCCACATATGATAAATAACCTATATTAGCTCCTCATTTTGCTTGTCATCACAAGTGAAAATTTATTCTCTAAGATTCTGTCTTGGAAAAGATTATTTTAATATATGCAAATGCATCATTTAAATGCATCAAGCAGACAAATGCACATGGATTTATTCTGAAACCTACCTAGTTAGATGTGACTGTAATAAGAATGTACAACTGCAAAGTGACAATAACCTCTGCTACATTAGCCCAATCAAAAGGTTGAAACAGACTCTTTACTGTCTATTCAATGTAGTCAGCATTAATTTAGTTAAAGGGACAGTCTACACCAAAAATGTTCTTATTTAAAAAGATAGATGATCCCTTTATTACCCATCCCCGTCTTTGCATAACCAACACAGTTATATTAATATACTTTTTACCTCTTTGATTACCTTGTATCTAAGCCTCTGCAGACAGCCTCCTTATCTAAGTGCCTTTGACAGACATGCAGTGTAGTCAATCAGTAAAGACTCCTAAATAACTTCACGGGAGTGAGCACAATGTTATCTCTATGACACACATGAACTAACAATGTCTAACTGTGAAAAACTTTAAAAATGCTCTGAGCTAACGGTTTAGAAATCAGTTTGAGCCTAGCTAGGTTTAGCTTTTCAAAAGTACCACCAAGGGAACAAAGCAAATTTGATGATAAAAGTAAATTGGAAAGTTGTTTAAAATTGCATGCCCTATCCGAATCATGAAAGTTTAGTTTTGACTTTATTGTCCTTTTAAATCACATCAGAAAAAAAACAAAACATTGCAAAAATAAAAGTATAGTACAAAATTTGCTAGATTATTATTAGATGTTGGTTATCGTGAACGCTGCTCCTTGATATCAGGTTTAATAATCTTTATTGATTCAAACAAAAGAATCAATAAAAAGCTGGGGAAGGATATAGCTCAAATAATGTTGTGCCTGGTACTTCATACTATAAGTATATGAATTCTTTTTATTTAATGTTATATCATTTTATTTAGATTATCATTTTTATTTCCTGTGCTATATTAATGTGGACTTATTGTAAGATTGTATAGTATAAATTAGTTATTATGTGTTATTTATCTTCTAACATAATTCTCAATGTTTATCATAATATCTAACTAGAGTAGGGAATAGACTTGTGCGCGGCGGAAAAATTTGTTTCGGTTAATTTCGGACCGATTCAGATTTTTTTTTAATTTCGTTTTCGGGTCGATTCGAATTCAGATACATTCAAATGTATTCATTCGGATTCTAATAAATTCGGATGTATTCGGTTCGGATTCGATTTGTAAATTCGGAAGTTCGGTATGTGTTAGGTGGGATGTGCTGTGTATTAGACTAGTATTATGTACTGTGTATTAGGTGTAACCCATCTGAATTAACATAAGCACCAACCTCACAGGTACCAGCTACACAATATGCACAGAGCTAGCAGAGGTATATATCCTAATATACAGTACATAATACTAGTCTAATACACAGCACATCCCACCTAAGTACCAACCTCACAGGTACCAGCTACACAATATGCACAGAGCTAGCAGAGGTATATATCCTAATATACAGTACATAATACTAGTCTAATACACAGCACATCCCACCTAAGTACCAACCTCACAGGTACCAGCTACACAATATGCACAGAGCTAGCAGAGGTATATAACCTAATATACAGTACATAATACTAGTCTAATACACAGCACATCCCACCTAAGTACCAACCTCACAGGTACAAGCTACATAATGTGCCCTGCACAGAGCTAGCGGAGTAATATTATAACCTAATATACTGTACAATACTAGTGTAATTGTGATTAGTCCATGGCCATTCAAATGTAACAAATAAATCCGAATTAATTCGGATTTATTTGTTACAAATGCATTCGGATTAGTTTAGTTTCGTTGCTAGGGTAATTCGGAAATTCGAATAGATCCGAAACTCAGAATTTGACAAATTCGTCCGAATTTCGATTCGGAACGAAACAAATGCACAAGTCTAGTAGGGAAGGTTTAAAACTGTGAATGACAAATATGTGGTGTCACAGTTATCTCTCAGTTGTGGATGTCACCAAGAATTTGAGATAACAATAAAGAATAAAAATTCCTGAAAGTTTACTTCCTTATAAATAAACTCTTAATCTAAAACTGTTTTAGTGGGACCTTTTATGTATCACTGTCTATATATTCTTAGGTTCATAATATGGGGTAGATTTATCAAATGTCGGGCGGACATCGATAAATGCCGACTGCATACACTGTCAGCATTTATCATTGCACGAGCATTTCTGCTGAAATGCTTGTGCAATGCCGCCCCTGCACATTCACGACCAATGAGGAGGTGTCAATCATACCGATCATATCCGATCGAGATGATTGCTGTCCGCCACCTCAGACCGCTGCTTCTTAACTTAAGTTTCAGACGGACTTAAACTTCGGGAGTAGATTGCAGCATCCGCTGCTTGATAAATCTACCCCTATGTCTCTAATTTATTATATTACATGGTGGTGTCACAGCCATATACAAATAAATGATGGTGTCCCATGAATTCCACCAGTACATAAAGTATGTCCCAATGCATAATAGATTGAGAAACACTAGTTTTTAGAGGCATGAGAATAAATAGATAAGTGGAATACACACAGCTATTCTGGTTAGATTTTATTTAACATTATTTGAAATACATCTATGCCCTGCTGATATAACAGCACAATTGTGCAGCTATAGTTTACTACATATTGTATTTGTATATATATGAAATTAGAATCCTGTCCAGTTTGTCAAATTAAAGGGACAGTATACACCAATTTTCATATAACTGCATGTAAGGCACACACACATAAATATATATATATATATATATATATATATATATATATATATATATATATATATATATATATATATATATACACTTTGGAACCCTTCACAAACAAATACCTTTAAACATGAAAATTAATATTTATTAAATTTTAAGAATTTTTTTATTATGTTTTACTGTATTTAAAGTGAAAGTAAATCCTAACGTTTCACAAATTTTTTTAGCCGTGGGCTGCCATAGCAGCTAAAAACGGTGATCGATTGAATCAAATAAAGGCGCTTTCTACATGAAGGGGCCTATCTATCAAGCTCCGAATGGAGCTTGATGCCCAGTGTTTCTGGTGAGCCTGCAGGCTCGCCAGAAACAGCAGTTATGAAGCAGTGGTCACAAAGACCGCTGCTCCATAACCTTTCTGCCTGGCCTGAGCAGGCGGACAGACATCGCCGGAAATCAACCCGATCGAGTAAGATCGGGTTGTTTGACACCACCCTGCTGGTGGCCCATAGGCCGAGAGTCTGCAGGGTTGGCGTTGCACCAGCAGCTCTTGTGAGCTGCTGGTGCAATGCTGAATACGGCGAGCGTATTGCTCGCCGTATTCAGCGAGGTTTTGCGGACCTGATCCGCACTGTCGGATCAGGTCCGCCAGACTTTCTTAAATAGGGGCCGAGGTATCTTTTACTTCATGAATGAAAGTGCCCTTTATTTGTTTCAATAGTAAATCCTAGCATTTGTAAAACGCTAGGATTTGCTTTTACTTTAATGTAAATATTTCATTCCAATGTTCTCCACATATAAGAAAATGTTCTTTGTATTTTTAAATATAAATTTATATATGTACTGTATATATGGATTAAATTTCCAGTGGTCCAGGAGGACTTTTTCCTATCTTTAACATTGAGTGGACTACTATTTTTTTTCCTCTGGGCTAGTAGCTTTTAACTCCTGACTAGTAAACCATAGTGATATTTTTCCACCCTGTATATATAAATATATATATATATATTTATATATAATATTTAAAAATAGAACATTTTCTTGTTTTCTTGAATGTGAAGAACTTTGGAATGTGGAATATTCTTAACTACCTTTGGGTTTAGCGCAGTTGGTCTAACGAGGTATTGAGTTAGCTCGTGAGCAATAAGAGTTTAGGTTTTTTAAAAGCGCACACCATTGAAGTAAATAAGAAGAAGTTAACGCTGTCACATAAGGTTTCACTCGCATGCTAACTTTTTACTTTCAACTTGTAATACTCATGCTTACCTGCTCGCGTTAAGTTTCCTGCGGTGTTACCATGTGAGTGAACATTTTTTTTATTGCGCCACTGGCCCTTTATGGGGTATTCTTTAATTTAATATCCGTTTTATTTTTTTTCTCTTTCCTGAGCATTATTTTTTTCATCACATGCAGCATCAAAGGAAATGTTTCCTTCAGTCTCTCCTTCAGCAAGTTAATCCATATCATATCGTTTGGATTCAGGTCAAGCCCAAAGTATTCTTCAACTCTAATACAGACTCTGCAGCAAACAATCTTCTACCAGGACTTACCCACCTTATCTAGCAATAGCACTGCCCCAAAAACTGTATCTTGCTATTTCAAACTTCATACGGTTGTCTTCTTTTTCTTTTCTGTATTTTTCTTTTTTTTTTGCATATGTTAGAATCAACTGTTTTATAGAGTAAGCTTTTTTTTTTTAATAGATTTGTTATGTAACATTTTTAAATGTTTTTTTTGATGCTGGTATCCTTCACAGTTGAATTTATTGTCTGCTCTGAGGGTTTATTGGTTACAGGGACAGGAAAGTCAGAAATAAAGTTGCATGATTCAGATGGAACATGGAATTTAAAGACATATTAAAATCACTTCTATTTTCAAATGTGCTTTGTTCTATTGATATCTAATAGAGAGTTACTCTCAATTCATAACATTGATTTACTTGTTAATGTAATTTATAATCTAATCAGTTAAAGGGACAGTCAACACCAGAATTTTTGTTGTTTAAAAAGAAAGATAATCCCTTTATTACCCATTCCCCAGTTTTGCATAACCAACACAGTTATAATAATACACGTTTTACCTCTGTAATTATCTTGTATCTAAGCTTCTGCTGACTGCCCCCTTATTTCAGTTCTTTTGACAGACATGCAGTTTAGCCAATCAGTGCTCAGTCCTAGGTCACTTTACGTGCATGAGCTCAATGTTATCTATATGAAACATGTGAACTAATGCCCTCTAGTGGTCAAAATGTATTCAGATTAGAGGCAGTCTTCAAGGTCTAAGAAATTAGCATATGAACCTCCTAGTTTTAGCTTTCAACTAAGAATACCAAGAGAACAAAGCAAAATTGGTGATAAAAGTAAATTGGGAAGTTGTTTAAAATTGCATGCCCGATTTAAAACATGAAAGTTTTTTTTGGACTTGACTGTCCCTTTAATGCTGATGTGATGCCATGGGAAATCCCAGGTAAGAGCATGGTCATGCCCTTGTACTTTATCCACGCATAATTAATAACTCCAAACATTTGATTTTTGTTTATATCAGACCAGGTATAAAGACTCAGATGGAACCAAGTAATATAAGGCAGATCCTAACAGGCAATGTGGTTGGGGATGGGGTTTGTGTGTATGTAAACAGGGTTCCTAGATAAATATAAGGTAGGACAGAGCTCCCAGTTTGGGCCAATCTTGCAGTTTCTTTGACAATTAGAAGTTCTGCTGTGTTTATAATCATGGACATACTATGTAGATCTGACTGTAGAAAGCTTATGGTGTTGGGGATAGTCCATTATGATATGTAACATTTCATCATATGCATACAAGTTCTAATTACCTCAATAATTCCATTCTCCAGAAAATATTTTTTTGTTTAAAGGACCACTCAATGCAGTAGAATTACATAATTAGCAAGTACATAATAAAAAGACAATTATTTAACACCTACTGATTTCAAATATGCAGTAGATTTTTTTCTGACAAGTTAATTTTTTCTCCCATTTTCCGGGTCCTTGTATCATGTGACAGACATCAGCCAATCACAGACTAGTATATGTATACCCTGTGAGCTTTTGCACATGCTCAGTAGGATCTTGTTCCCCAGAAAGTGTGAATATAAAAAAGACTGTGCAAAATTTGATAATGGAAGTGTATTGGAAAGTGTCTTAAAACTGCATGCTCTTTCTGAATCATAAAAGTTTATTTTGACTTGAGTGTCCCTTTAAACTGACTTAGGATATCAAACAAAAAATGACATCATCATAATAAATCATCATCATTATAAATTAGATTCTAGTCTACTCCCCCTCATTTCAGAGTTACAGACAAATATTTCAAACTTTTTCCATGTTATAAAAATGACTGATTTTCAAAACCAAAAAATTGAGGACAACAATGAGTTATAATCTGAGCAAACCATTTTTGTGTCACGTAGTTCAATATTATCAAACTGTGGGGTCCAATCTTTAGCCATAACCTTAATTTTCACCCAAAAGGCTGCAGAACAAATTTTACAGTCACCCTTCATCACAACAAAATGATAAACCTCTATATAACCAAACTTGAATAATATTTTAGATTTCTGGAGAGGTTCTGGAACATTAATAATGGTGTATTAAGGTTCATGTGACGGATGATCTAAGCTTAGGGTGTCCTTCAAATGAATTTGTTTATTGTTATCTTTGGGTTGCTGACAGCTTAATGATGACTTAATACTTTTATTCAGAGCTAGATTTACTGGTGAGTAGTGTATCAATAACGATGAACAGTGATAATACAAACTTTTACTCTTCAAGGTCAATGAAAGTTATTGATAACAAGAGCCACAATTTTTAAAGTATCTTTACATTTAAAAAGACTGATTATTCTTTAGGATCAGTCTTTCGAGATATGAAGAACATTATGACCAAAGAAAATACATATAAATAGGATTTTTGGAGCTATACCATAAATTACAAATTATTCTAATTGGTTTGAGGATTAACATACAGCAAGTTTACAAATTTTGCGCTATACCGGGCTACATAAATAACGCAAAAAATTGAGCGTTATCACACTTTCCATAGTGCTGCCATTACGAATTACTGAAAAACCTCTTGTTGTGCAGTATGGTACGTTAAGCTCCATACCGCACAAAACCCAAGGCCTGGCTTTACGTGCTTGTGCACGCTTTCCCCCATAGACATCAATGGGGAGAAAGTGTTCAAAATAAAACTAACACCTGCAATCGCGGAATGGCGATCGCCATAACGCAACCCCATTGATGTCTATGGGGAAAAGAAAATTATGTTAAAACCTAACACCCTGACATAAACCCCTAGTCTAAATAACCCTAGTCCACCGCTCCCCCGACATCGCTAACACTAAATAAAGTTATTAACCCTTAATCCACTGTCCCCTGAATGGGGTACCTTGCATTCCTATTGGCTGACATTTTCAAATCAGCCAATAGGATGAGAGCTACTGAAATCATATTGGCTGTTGAAATCGCCCCCTGCGATGGAAGCAAATTTTCATAAATTTTTAACTCTACAGCTGATATAGCAAGTCATTGGAAATACATTAAGGGCAAATTAATTTTACACTACACTGCCACTTTAAAAAACAGTAAGTTGGAAAATTAAAAATGAAAGTTTTATGATTCAAACAGAACATACAATTTTAATCAACTTTCCCATTTACTACTACTTTCATATTTGTTTGATTTTCTTGGTATCCGTGTTTGAATAGAAAACTCAGGAGCTGCAATGCACTACTGGGAGTTAGCTGAAAATATTGGGCAAGCCAATGACAAGATGCCTATAAGTGCAGCCACCAATCAATAACTAGCTCCCAGCAGTGCATTGTTGTCCTCGAACCTACTCTTCAACAAAGAATACCAAGAGAACAAATCAAAATGTGTAATAGAATTCATTTGGAAACTAGTTTAAAACTGCATGCTTTGTTTTAATCAGGTTAATTCTGACTTTATTTGTTTTTTTACATTCACTCTTTTGTATTATTTATCAAACTATTTTTCCATATAGCTGTTTATGCATTAGTCTTCTTTCTCTTTTTCACTGTTGTAAAATTGTTTATTCTTTGGATACATGTGGCACATCGTAGGGTTAATAATGCAAATCTGATTGTCCAAAGGGGTTTGAGAAGGTTTAGGTAATTCAGCTGACAAATGTTAATCATTATTTTAATTAATTAAAGGGACATGAAACCCAACGTATTTCTTTCATGATTCAGATTGAGAATACAATTTTAAACAACACTCCATTTTACTTCTATTATCTAATTTGCTTCATTCTTCAGATATCCTTTGTTGAAGAAATAGCAATGCACATGGATGAGCCAATCATACGAGGCATCTATGTGCAGCCACCAAACAGCAACTACTGAGCCTATTTACATATGCTTTTCAACAAAGGATATCAAGAGAATAAAGCAAACTAGATAACAGAAGTTAATTGTAAAGTTTTTTTTTTTTTTTTTTTTACAGTAATATTATTTCCAGCTGATTATAGAGTATCTTACTTGTTATACCTTCAGCTGATTTACTGATACTACAAATGTATATACTTTGACCCTCCAAAAGAATCTTTTTTTTTATTTAAAAATCTTACTGCAGTTGCTGATTGCAGTTCTCTAAGACTTCAGTTAAATTACAGCAATTATGGTACAACTGGGTCTAGGTGTTCCAGCAGTGATTACAGATCACAGGTCGTTATATTAAGGCTGTGCCTTATATGGTACTAGACCTCCTAGCTCAATTCCTATAAGTTAGATAACTTTCTGTGTTCATAATGATCTTACTTATCTTTAGGTAAAAAAAAAAAAAATTTTTTAAGGTTCCACATGGTGTAAGATTGTGACACCTCAATCTTTGATATTTACTTAGAAACTGATAACAGATAAGGCTACAGTAACTGCATGTTTAAACTTAATTTGTTTAATCTGATTGACAAAAATGCCTATGTTGTTATTGGAAGTTTCTTTATTATAGGCTTTATACTTCCTTTTTTTTTTTTTTTTTTTTTTTTTCCCAGCTGGGAGGGTCTGGGAAATAAAGGGAAGATTAACAACCCTACTCTATAACTAGGCTATAAATATCATCCCTCAAGGTTATATCCTTTAATTATATATAGCCCATTAATAATTTACTTTTGGTATTTGTCTTTTTTCTTAAATACTAAACACACTTTAATAGTGTAAGCTTGTGCCCTACATAGGTCCTGTCTGGAAAAGGGGAAGGGAGGAGGGAGGAAGCGAGGTAGGTGAAGGAAGGAAGGGAAGGGAAGGAAGGGAAGGGAAAAGAAAAATATATATTTTGGCTGTTCTAACCCCAGGATAGTCTGTTGTAGAAGTGTTAAAAAGCACATCTTGGGTCTCTCCAATTAGCATAACTCTGGAACACTCTTAGAAACCTAAAGGACTAGTGCATAATAATTAAATCCCTCTCTTTCTTTTTTTAAGAAAAAAGAAAGGAAAAAAGGAGATTATATAAAACAGTGTGGGTAAGACTAAATCTTTCCCCCTTCAAGTCTTTCCCTTGTGGCTGCCTCTCCTTTTAGATAAGCCCTAGCATTACTTCTTTTTTTGAGGATTCAGTTTATCCATTAAAGCACTGTCCTTCTATATCATCTCTTAAATAATATAGAGGAATAATTTAGGTAAGGGAGTTTTTTTGCTCCTCTTTTTTTTCTCTTTTTTTTTCTCACTTGCTCCCCAGCGTCTCCTCTCATGGCTGTTTAGGAGAATTTATATCACTTACACTTTTTTTTCTCACATTCATTTTAGTGGGTATATATTACCCCCTTTTTTCTAAATAAATAAAATCACGTATATTTCACTTTTTTTTTTCTCTCTCTCTTCACGTTACTCCACATTTTGGAGAATCACTTTAGAATTTTTCCCAATTCACCCTTTTTTAGATGGATAAATTTCTTCACGGGCACTCCACAACTTCTCCTGCAGCTATGGCGGGGAGGCAAAGAGATAAGAGGAACAAAGCTGCTCCCGAAATCTCAACAGATCTACATCCACCTACTTCCTCATTATCTGGCACACCTGACACGCTGGACATACATACATTAGTCTCGAAAATCTCAGAGGCACTAACCCCTAAATTTGATCTATTAAAAGTAGAAATTAAACAAGATATTGCCTCTCTATCCAATGAAGTGAAGCAGTTCGCCTCTAGATTATCTGAGGCTGAACAGAGAATTTCTGATCTGGAGGATTTGACTGCAAGTTATACAGCAAATCATGAGTCCACAAATGATATTCTGTTGAAAATGCAAAACAAAATTGAAGATCTGGAGGACAGATCAAGGAGGAATAACCTCAGGATTATAGGGGTTCCGGAGGACAGGCAATTTGAGGACCTAGACAAGTTAATAACTGTCATACTTCCTCGTTTACTTCAGATTCCAGAAAGCTATCCACCTATTATTATTGAAAGAATCCATAGGATAGGCACACTCGACACACATAGAACTAACACAAAGACAAGACCAATTATAGCAAAGTTTTTGAATTTTCAACAGAAAGTCATTTTTCTTCAGGCCTTTCGCAAACATCAACCTATTTTTTTAGGTGATGCAAAAATCTATCTGTTTCAAGATTACTCAGCTGGCACTTCCACTAAAAGGAGGGAGCTAGCTCCACATTGCACAAATTTTATCAAGAAAGGAATCCAAGCAACCTTGCTGTATCCAGCCAGGTTGAAAATTACGATAGATGGACACTCACACTTCTTTGATACAGCACGAGAGGCAGCAAAATTTTACATAGAATCCTTTCCCCCAGATTAAAAATTGAGAGAAGACAAAACAAGACAGAAAAGATACGTACTTGGTTTTGAAGGAATTGTTTATATTTAGGGTTAAGATGGGAAGAAAGGATAAGGGGCTCTTAGTGGCTTGCTATCCAGGGGCATATAGGATGGCAAACTGGGAACGTGGTGTTTTTTCTTTTATATTTTTTTTTTTTTTTTTGTGTTGTTGTTTGTTTCTTCTTTTTCTCTCTCTTTCTCTCCTTTTCTCCTTCTCTCTTTTCGAGAGTTCTGTGAAAAATGGCTGGGGAGGGTAACCTAAAATTGACCTCCTGGAATATAGGTGGTCTAACCTCGCCTATAAAACGAAAGGCAATACTTTCTCAGTTAAGAAAAAACAACACTGACATCGCCTTTTTACAAGAGACGCATTTGAAACCTGAAGAGGTATTAAAACTTAAGACCTCCTGGGTTAAAGAAGTTTTATTCTCTTCAACCACAAAAAGAAAAAGTGGAGTAGCAATCCTCTTGGGGAAGAAACTCTCTTACGAGGTTATTCAGGTAGATACGGATCAAGAGGGGAGATATCTGATGGCTAAAATCAAAGTTTTAAAAACGTTATACACATTTTGTAACGTATATGCCCCCAACGTTTTCAGCCTTCCCTTCTGGGAAACGTTACAAAATAAACTTCTCTTATTTTCAGAAGGGTATTTAATACTTGGAGGTGATTTCAACATGGCCCCTCAATATCCGGCTGATAGGCTTAGGCAAAGCTTTGTTCCCCATAAAACCAAAAGAGACAATCTAGAGTCAAAGCTATTCACTAAATTGTTTAGTAATTTGAAACTTTGTGACATCTGGAGGATCCAAAATCCTGATCATAGGGAGTTTACATGTCATTCCAGGGCACATAAAACCCTTTCAAGAATAGATCTAATTTTGCTAGATGAAAGAGCATGTAAAACGAAGATGGTGGCTGGGATTTCACCCATCACCATCTCAGATCACGCCCCGATCACTCTTGATATTCAATTAAATTCTCCAAGTATCAGGAATTCCGGTTTCTTCTTTCCACGTTTCCTAGCAACTGACCTCAAATTCAAAAACTGGCTTATCTCTAGGTTTCGTGAATATGTATCTTTTAACCAAGAACACATTCCCCAGCCCGCTTTATTTTGGGAGACTGCTAAGGCAGTTCTCCGTGGGGAAATTATAGCTTATTCCATCTCCAGATCCAAAAAACTCAAAAGAAGGGAAAGTGAAGTATTAAAGGCAGTCATGAATGCATATAACCGTTATATTTTTCAAAAAACTTCTGAAAATTGGTCCAGGTACATTAAGGCACTAGCTGTCAGGGACTCTTTTTTACTTTATAAATCGACCCAGAGAGACCTTAGGCTACGTGCCAAACTATACAGATATGGTAACAAGACTGGGAAGCTTTTGGCAAACCTGGTTAAGGCTGATAGATCTTCCTCCACAATAAAGTCTATCACCCAGGGTACTAAATCTCTTACCTCCTCAGAAGAAATATGCAAGGAATTTGAAGAATATTATAAGACATTATATTCCCATAAGGTTTCCAATTTTACTCAGAGGGAAAGTTTCTGGAATAAAATAGTGATACCAACTTTATCTCCCGACTTAATAGAAACTTTACAATCCCCAATTTCTGAAATAGAAATCTCTATGGCAATCCAAAGGCTAGCCCTTAACAAAGCTCCGGGACCGGATGCGCTCCCGAATGAATTCTATAAAATACTGGCACCAGAAATTACATCTTATCTAACTTCACTCTTTAACGATATCTATATCACTGGTAGTAGCCCTACTAAAGAATTTGTTGCATCATATACAACTCTCATACTCAAGCAGGGGAAAGAACCAAACAAAAAGGAATCATACAGGCCCATTGCACTTCTAAACACAGATTACAAGCTTTTCACAGCTATCCTCGCACACAGACTTCAAGCATTCCTTCCCACCATCATACATAAAGATCAAGCTGGTTTTATTTTGAAGCGAAACTCTTCAGCTAAGATAAGAGAGGTTTTCTTGACTATAGAATATTTTAAGAAGATGGAGGAATCAGGAGGGCTGGGGGGGGAGGACACCTCTGACAGGGCAATCATCTCTATAGATGCTGAAAAGGCATTTGATTCGGTACATCATGATCATTTGTCCTTTACACTACAGCAGTTTGGTATAGGAGGTAATATGCTCCGTTTATTTAATAATTTATACAGGAATGCCTCCACAAAAATCTTAGTAAATGGTGATATGACTCAAGATATAAGACTCGAGAGGGGAACCAGGCAGGGGTGTCCTCTCTCTCCTCTCCTCTTCGATATGGCCATTGAGCCACTTGCTATACAGATTCGACATCAATTGCAAGGGATTAAAATAAAAAATAAAGAACTTCAAATCGCATTATACGCAGATGACGTATTGATATATATATCGGATACAGCTAGAAACATCCCTAAACTTCTTGAAATTGTGGAGCGGTTTGGCTCATTTTCTGGCTATAAGGTGAACATCTTAAAGTCTGAGTTATGTTGGCTTAAACAAACCAAAGACTCTTGTGAAAATATTCCGTTTTCTATAGTTCAGAATGCATTCAGATACTTAGGTATCTGGATCTCTCCTAATCCCAATGCCTGGTATGACTTAAATATTGTACCCGTTCTTAATAAAGTTAAGCAAGCCTTTAAAAACTGGCAGAATCTCCCTCTGTCTCTATCAGGACGAATAGCACTCTATAAAATGTCTCTGTTACCTAAAATCTTATACGTGCTTCAGAACACTCCACTTGTCTTGAAAATGAAAGATATACTATCTTTTAACTCCACTCTTCGCTCTTTCATCTGGCAGAATAGGAAACCAAGGATCTCACTGTCTAAGTTAGTGCTCTCCACAGAATTTGGGGGACTCTCCTTACCAGATATTAGACTATACAACGTAGTGTTTCAGGCCAGAGTAGCTATGGATTGGCTAGCTAATTCTAACTATGTAACAAGTTTTGATTTGGAAAGTAACATAGCCTCTCCATGCTCCCTGATAGCCTTATTACACTGTAATAATAACATACTTCCGCCTGAAATAAAAAAGATAAAATCTATCTATAATCCAATTCAGATGTGGAAGAAGTTATGTTCTTTGTCGCACACTGAATTTAGGATCTCAAGGTATGTACCACTTTTAAATAACCCACAATTTCAACCTGGGATACAATCTGCTCTCTTTACTAAGTGGAAATCGTTGGGCCTTATAAATATTTCTCAGCTGTTAGATTTCGAAAGAAGGTGCATTAAAACATTTAATTCTCTTAAAGAGGAATATCACCTTTCTAACAAAAATTTTTATGCTTACCTCCAAGCGAGACACTTTGCTCTTCAATTAACAAATGACTTTGGCTGGGATTGGTCTTTAGGTCTCCTTGAAAACTGGCTTACGTTAGTTAAAAGTGGTATAACTTCAATTTCATATATCTATCAAAAACTTATCTCACTTAAAGGTCCAGATATAATAGAAAAGTTGCAGGCCAAGTGGGCAGCAGCTCTACTGGAAACTTCATTGCAGGCAAATGTTGTAACCTCATCATGTCAAGCAATCTCGCGTGCTACTCTCTCTGCCTCATGGCGTGAGGCACATGTAAAACTAGTCCACATGACATATTTTACTCCAGAAAAGGGGACTAAATGCCGAAATCCCAGCTTTAACAAATGCCCAAAATGTTCATATATATCGGCTAGCCTTATTCATATGTTTTGGCATTGTCCAAAAATCAGAAACTTTTGGCTAAAGATACAGTACTGGTTAAGAAACATGGTGGGTGTCCCCTCTTTGACATTATCTCCTTCAAACATAATCTTTCCTCTCACGGATCTAGGCCTGCCTCAGGATAAACTTAAAACAGTTACCTTGGTAATACTTGCGGTTAGATATCTAATCTTGAAAAAATGGAAGCTGAAAGCAACCCCGAGTATTCCAGAGGTAAAAAATTGTTTAAAAAAGCAATGCATTATCGAACAATTTGATACCGATCTATATAGTGACCTAGATGTGAAGAGTTTTTTCTCTAAGTGGTCGAATTTTATTAAAGCTTTATCCCCCAGTGAGATTGAATATTTAATATATCCATTTAAAGATACGGAACTTGTCCTTTTGGGAGTATGGTGACCCTCCCCAGCCAAAAGCTACAGCCATGGAGTGGGAGGGGAGAGGGAGGGAGAAAAGAGAAATATTATTATTATTATTATTTTTTTTTTTTTTTTTTTTTTTTTTTTTTTATTATTATTTTTTTTATTTTTGTTATTTAATCTAATGAGTGTTCAATTGGTTCTTTATCTATTTAAAATTAGAAAAATCCCAACTAGGTGCACAAATATTTCATATAAGGGAATTAGTAATTTGGTATGTGAAATGTGAAATTTTCAATTTAAAATTGTCTTGCTTTCCAATATATTATGTTTTACTTGGCCCTGCGAGGCATAAGAGGTTGAATTCATTTGATTGTACACCTTGTTGGTTATAAATAAACAATTAAAATTGCATGTTCTTTCTAAATCACACAAAAAAATTGGGTTTCATATCACTTAAAATAATGTTATTGCTTTTAAATTGTGGCAGTATATATGAATATGTTTATGCTGTGTTTGGTACACTTTTTTTAACCCTTACACTTTTACTTTCAACTTGTTATAAGCGCGCAAGTTAGCATGGCTGCGATATTGCTTATGTAAAGCGCCACTTGTAATCTAAGCCTGTATCATTAACTGAGCAGGCTCTCAATTGCATGAATAATTCACATATATTGAATATCTATGTATTGAAAATAGAGAAATGCTAGGGAGTAGGGATATTATATCTAAATCAAATGTAACAATAATATCTAACCATGTGCTGAACGTTAGGGAGGGGCGAATGTTTTGCAACATTTGAAAAATATAACGGATTTTAACACATTTGTTCATTTGAATTTCGAATGTTTGTACAACATTCTGTCATTTGTTTAATGTAATAGTATTTCTAAAGCAATCTTTAAAAGTAATATTCGATTCAAATTTTTCTAATTCAACTCGAATTATGCAATATTCAAATTAGAAACATTTTAATTGATATTTTTGTGATAGTATTTCCAATGCTTTCTTTAAATTGAATATTTGAATTATGCAATATTTAATATAGAAAAATTGTACTTAATATATGTGTATCTATTATGTATCAATTTACTAAATTCATTATCACATGAACTTTTACATTTCTGAATAGTGTTTGTTAAATGGAATGTTACTAATTGTGAGCATTAGAAAACGAAATTAACATTCGAAAACTGGAAATAGCATTCAATTAATGAATTGAATGGATTTTCCTTCTTATTAACATTCGATTGTCCAAAACGAATATCCATAGGACCATTCGTTCTACCATGTCCTATGAAAGTGCAACTTAAACACATCCATGGTTCAAAATACAACTAATACATAGTTTGCGGCAGTGGAAAACCAGAAAAAAATACTGAAATATCACATTTTGGTATTTTAGTTTGGATAACAATAAACGTACTGTAAAGTAAGGCTTATTTGACTTCTTTGCTCATAAATTTTAACGGATGACTAAAAGAACCCATAGGATACGCCTTTGCTCGTTTATCTACTATTTAATGACAAAAGACAGGAACATAAGAAAATACATTATCGAGGTCGTTCCATGGCATTTGCTATCTCACGAATCCTATGCATTTTTCAAATTAATTGCAGGAACTTTGACAGATATGACCTTTACATCATAACGCGCATAAACAGCAATAGTGTGTGTTCTTTCCAGAATTCAATTATTATCTACAATCTGTAAATCTGTATTTGATTTTCCATTTAACTTTTTTCTAGATGGCTAAAGTTTTTATTTATATTTACAGAAAAAAAATCTGATGCAACAAAAAAAAACTAAATTTCTTCTTTAAAATAAATAAATAAAATAAAAAACAGTTGTTTCTTTAAAAACAAATACTGCTAGAACTGAAAGAATCAGCGTAACATCTCACGCGGAGAGAAGAGTATTTGTAATTACCTTTCAACTTCCCAAAATGGACCAAAAAGTGTTTCTGCTGATAGTCTTTCTATTCATTGGGGCATATTTATGATTGTGCGAGCGGACATTATCCGATATAGCAGATTATGTCCGCTGCGTTCTCGGCATTTATCATTGCACCAGCAGTTCTTGTGAACTGCTGGTGCAATACCGCTCCCTGCAGATTCACGGCCAATCAGCCGCTAGAAGGGGGTGTCAATCAACCCAATCGGGTTGATTTCTGTCGATTTCTGTTCGCCGCCTCAGAGCAGGCAGACAGGTTATGGAGCAGCGGTCTTAAGACCGCTGCTTCATAACTTCTGTTTCTAGCGAGCCTAAAGGCTCGCCGGAAACACGGGGCATCAAGCTCAGTACAGAGCTTGATAAATATTCCCCATTATCTCCTCTGTAATGGCTTCAATGTCATGGAAAAATTGATTGCAGGAATCACTTATATTTTTGGAAGACAAGAGGTCCATGATGCCACGATACAGAACTATGTCACTTGGGTGCTGAAGATTATATATGACAGCTTTTTTCTGATGGCAATATATTGTGCACTACTATGGTTGTTACATGTTTATAAGTTGAGTTAATTGTATACTTGCTGATTTCTCTGTACATTACTATATTTGAAGGTTATTTTATCTCTTACTGATCCAAAAGAACAGTTTATTCATAGGAAAACCAGAAATGATATCTTCTCCAAATTCTCTTTACGTTCACAGAATTCTCTAAAATAGACAAAAAAGAAAGAAATATAATTAGTAAACATTGAAGAACCTCCCCCCTCAAAAATAACTCCTTAATCTATAGATCTAAAGCTCTCCCCTGTGGTGAGATGATGCAAGACATCTCGTCAGTAGGGCGAGATCCATCAAATAATTTTAGAACGGCAAATTTTAGCCTGGGATCTCTTTATCTAGCTATGCAGGGTGTTGTATGCAAATAAAATACACATACATTGCAATATAATGCTCAAAAAAAGCCCCCAAAGATTTGGCGAGATTTCTCAACATGCCGGTGAGCTTTTGATCATCAGGCCCTTAGTGAGAATATGCTATGTGCTTCCACTGTTAAGTGATGTTTGAGTCCTATGGTCCCATCGGTCCCCATTATAGAGCCTGCCCTGATGTGTGTGTGTGTGTATAAGATACATACATATAATATACATACAAATTCTTTAGTGTGCACTTTCACAAATACTCAAGGCATAATTACCAGCGTGCCATCAATGCAGCATATAATCCAATGAAAAAACGTCACTCTCTGGATTTAAGTGCAGCACACAGTGCTTTTTATTACATGTGACGTTTCGGGGGAAAACTCTCCCCTTCCTTAGATAATGTTAACATTTATTTTATTTAATAGATTAAATATTATTGCTCAAACACATTAACTGAGAACATTGCCTCAGCAGCCAATAACTTTTTGGTTTCTCTCTCGGTTATTTTCTAACACCCTATATGTGGTTTAACCTAAATGTGTTTTACTATGACAAGTTCACACTAATACATCTAGTAAAGCACAACTTGACAAAACACATATTGTTACATTCACACACACACACATACAGCGCCATGCTCATACGCACATATACACACTGGCACGCCATGCACACATGCACATACTGTCACATCCATACACACAAACACATATACAGACATGCATGGTTAAGATTTTTATGATCATTTGTCCTATGACTGCATAAGTTATGTGTAACAGATTTCACTTAGAAACCCAGAGTTTGTGGAATAAAATATAGATTTGTTTTTATATGATCACATTGGTATACATCTCATGGCCAACTACTGGTGCGGAATGCAAATAAATGCACCATTTCAAGATCAATACCTTGGGTTGTCTACTTTTAAAATATATATAGTTTTGTTGGTCAGTTCTGAGAATTTGGGCATGCCATACCTAATAAGTCAATGAACCATTGCACAAACATATTAAAAATCATCTTTCAGAACTATGATGCATAGCTGCAATTAGAGGCCTTCTAATTACCAAAACCAAGTCCAAACCCATACATGGCTGGCATTCAAAGAAGGTCATTAAAGTTATTTTAGAACCACTTCTCCTTTGGCTGCACAAGTTCTGTATAAATCATTTCAGTGGGAAACCTAAAGTTTGTGAAAATGTATTTATATATATATTTTTTTTTATATGATAGCATTTTGCATATACCTTACAGCCAACTGGTGGCATTAAATTCAAGAATATGTGCAAATGTGCCCATACCTTGTGTTGAATTTTTTTTTATATATGTATATATATATATATATATATATATATATGAGCTAGGAAAGGGAGGGCACTCTCAGGATTTATATACATCAAAGTTAGTTTATTGTTTATATCAACAACGTTAGAAAGCCATAAGGATAGGTCGATGTTTCGGCTTACATAGAAGCCTTCATCAAGACAGATGAACAACTGTTAAACGAAGAAGAAAAAATAACAGATTTAAAAACACAAAACATAGCATCAATACGTAATCCCACCACCAAATTGTTTGCAGGCAGAAAAATAAACCCACAAATAATGAAAATAAACATAGAAAAAATACAAATAAAAATAAAAATAAGGTAAACCCATATATATATATATATAAGGTTTCAGAGTTCAGAACTCATAGAATGGAGAAAAAACAAACAAAAACAAATTATGGTGCAGTATGTCAGCACTATAGCAATAAGGCAAAAAAAGAGAGGAAAAACTTGCTCACCTTTTTTAACCTCAAACATGTGAGGTATGTTGGAAGCTTGTCTGAGGAAGGGGAGTGTGTCCCCGAAACGTCACTTTGTTATATTAAAGTACACTTTGGAAAGACCAGGTATAGGTTTTCAATAAAAACCGCAATTAGCAAGTTGGGATTAAGTAAAGAAAATAGACACCATCATTGTTCTATATATTACTAAATACATAAGCCAATTATGAACAATTTACAACCTGGAAACGCTATAAAAGCGATCCTTACTCTTATGTGGGCATACCCTCTGATGAAGTGAACCTTGTTCACGAAACGCGTAAGGGCATGCCTACTTTTGACGTCACTTCCGGTCCGGCGAGACCGCGATCCTCTCAGCTATTCCGGACCCTGTCACTGACAGGCACCTCAATCCTGAGCCATCCGGCCCCTGTAAGTGATTGAAAGCTTAAAAAACTACCTGGAATCAATATTTAGCTGTATCTCAAACAGCTCCTGCAATTATTAGTTCCGGTTTCCACGGATTACTTGTACTTTTTGAGCTAGCTGCACTCACACCATTTTCCTGCAGCAAACTGTTTCTATTTTCAACGGATTTTACTTCACTTCCCACGGTTTGTCTTATATGTGGGCAAACACTAGGAAGATTTCACTTTATTATTTATTTTAAACACAGAAATAAAGCTGGTTTTACCAGTTACAAAATGTGTCCCTGATACATCATTTTCAAAGCATTATAAAAATCTCCACAGAGATCCTTAAACAACTACCATATCAGTGTGTGAACTGGTTCCACACATAAAACACATACCATACTCCAAAGAGGAGAAGCCTTTCAAGAAATAAAAGACAAAGTTCTACACCAGACTCCAAAGAGGAGAAGCCTTTTAAGAAATAAAAAACAAAGTTCTACACCATACTCCAAAGAGGAGAAGCCTTTCAAGAAATAAAAGACACAGATTTACACCATACTCCAGAGAGGAGAAGTTAAAATACAGCTTTACCACAGAGGGATCACATCCCCCCAAGCTTCCAACATACCTCACATGTTTGAGGTTAAAAAAGGTGAGCAAGTTTTATCTCTCTTTTTTTGCCTTATTGCTATAGTGCTGACATACTGCACCATAATTTGTTTTTGTTTGTTTGTTCTCCATTCTATGAGCGCTGAACTCTGAAACCCCATTCTTCACCCTACATTTCATTTTCCATTTGATGATAGTGGAATACTCAGAAACTAGCTGCCATTGAAATATACCAGGAGGAACTTTTTTGAAGCAAAATAAACACTTGCCATATACACAGCGCACATCAAAAAACACTTGACTACTATATATATATATATATATATATATATATATAACAATGTAGTAAACCAAGCACTCCACCTTATGCAGTCCACAAGTAACCTGGGTGCAATCCAAAGGTTCAAAATATATAATAGTCTCACAGGTATGGGCACTTGCAGGGTTTTTAACATGATTCAAACTTTATTGAAGAAATATTTAAACAGTCAATGTTTCGGCCCTACGTCAGGACTTTTTTCAAGACAATATGTCATATTCATATCGCTGGATACAAGCACAGCAGCGGCTACCAGCCGCACTCTCAACGTCAGAGGGAAGGCAAATCAGCATCTCTACATGTATGGCAGCCAATCTATTCCAGTGTCTGTTGAATTCCAACACAGGCACACCTCATTCTACTCAATGAGATACTGATTAGGTAATCACCTGAACCAAATCATATTTAATGAGGAAAAGTATAAAAAAAAAACCACTGCTGTGGCAGCTGGAGTGAAGTGCATGTCGAGGAACGTTTGAAACCGGCTCCTAGGGGCAGACCATCAATGAGAAGCAAAGAAGAGCCAGGCTGAAGTTTGTAAAAGACCATAAGAATTGGATCGTGGAGGACTGGAGTAAAGTCCTCTTCTCTGATGTTTCAAGTTTTCAGCTTTACCCATCATCTGGTTGTCTAATGGTTAGACAGGGACCTGGAGAGGCCTACAAGCCACAGTGTATCGCACCCACTGTGAAATTTGGTGAAGGATCAGTGATTATCTGGGGTTATTCAATAAGGCTGGAATCAAGCCATGTACAAGGTTTTCCTGAAGAAAACTTGCTTCCTTCTGCTCTGACAACGTTCCCCAACTCTGAGGATTGTCTTTTCCGGCAGGATAATTCTCCATGCCACACAGCCAGGTCAATGAAGGTGTGGATGGAGGACTACCAGATAAAGATCCTGTCATGGCCAGCCCAATCTACAGACCTGAACCCCATTGAAAATATCTGGAATGTGATCAAAAGATAAATGGTCACAAACCATCAAATGAATCCAAGTTGCTTGGATTTTTGCGCTAGACGTGGCATAAAGTCACCCAACACCAATGTGAAAGACCGGGGGAGAACATGAAAAGACACATAAAAGCTGTGATTGAATATTGATTTTCTGAACTCTTGCTAAGTTAAAACATTAGTATTGTGTTGTTTAAAAATGAATATGAACTTGTTTTCAGAATCTTTGTTATTTTGACCAGTTGGAAAATAAATGACAATATTTGGAATTTGGTAGAAATGTTGTCAGTAGTATATAGAATAAAACAAAAATTTACATATATATATATATATATATATATATATATATATATATATACATATAATTTTCAGTATACCTTTTCTTGAAGGTAATGTTCTAAGTGTTATTATGTATAAACAATGTATAAACACAGCAATAACAAAGTCGGCTAACTTTTCTTACTTGAGTTGTTTGTCTGGAATAATTGACACACCCTGTTCAAGCAACCAATTGCAGAGGGCAGGGCTGCACAAGCATTTTCTTTTGCAGCCATTAATTATTTCAGGGCTGCCCTGCTCCCAGTGAATTCAGATGAACAGGTTATCTGCCTGGGAACATTATCTGCACAAAGAGTAATAAATGGGGACCATAATCTCAGAAGAATACTTAGCAATTCGATTGGTTAACTTTGCACTACACAACAATGTGATTTGATTATTTTCCTCACATTTCTACAAATTTTATTAATAAGGGAAGATGTCTTGGTTTGTAACTTTTTAGATTCTTATTAATTAATTAATTCATTATTTTTTTTCTTTGCTCATAATTTCTATTTTGGATTGTTTTATTTTACACAGTATGTGCTCTACATTATTAGCATATTATACTTTATTCTTGTGTAGAAGAAAACTCTCTGACGGAGAATATGTCATTCTGAAGAATATTAAGATTGCATTAATTGTTATTAAAAAAGAAATGTCATGAAGCAGGTGAGCAGCTGGGTCCATTGGGACTGCATTAGTTTTCTAAAGACTACTAAGTAGACTTTAAGATCACATATACATGCTGAAGGTTCATTATAAGAATTCTCTGTGCTTATTTCAAGTGTTTACTGCATTGTGATTCTCTTGGTAATTACTCTTATTTGTGCTGTTAAAAAAGTGACAAGCAAGTTGAATCATAAGCAATAAGTTGTTAGAGTAAAATATGCATCAGTGTGCAATTAAAAACACTGCTGACTCCAAACAAAACTGAGTAGTAATCAAGCAGTACATTCTGTACTGAAGAAAAGCAATTTAGCATAAACTGCTAACTGTTTAAGCTGTTCATGCTTAGTAGATGTAAATGTCCAATGTGTGTGTTTGTGTGTGTAATACGTATATATATATTTATATATATTTTGTCTGAGGAAAAGGCACGATTGGTCCCGAAACGTCACTTATTAAAGGAACAGATCGTTGACTAAAGTCCAGAGAAAGCTTAGTTCTTTACATTTATATTTATGTGACCGAAGATTACAAAGAGAAGAAGGTCAATAGGTGGACCCTGGGACCAGGCGAGAGGGCACAGTACCAACCCAGGTGACAGGGACGGTATAGGGCATATACCCATCGTCAATTAAATACTGTGGACACCAGTTCTGGTTCTGACTCGGAAGGCACAGGGAACCAGCGACAAGAACAAGAGATCAATAACAGTGCACAGCCTTTTTTAGGGATTACTACCCGCTCCAGGGGCAGAGGCAAAGTCCACATACCCAAAGGGGCGGGGTATGGAAGAAGACCCTCATTCCAATGCAGACAGAGGAGGATGTGACTGTCAACCTCAGCAAACACATTCTGAGTCACCATGAACGGAGTGTGCTTAAGAAAGGCTTGTCCGTTGTCCCCACTACTGTGGGTAATGACTTTTCTACATACATTGACACTATGCGCTTTCAGAGACAACTTAAACTTGGTGAAAAAGAGACAGATCGGAATACACTCCTGCACGCTTCCAGATACCACCCGAAAGAATTGATCAAAGCGATACCGAAGGCACAAATGTTGAGAGTGATCCGTAACAATACATCAGGAACGAGACGGGATGTCCAACTAAAGGAAATGGAGTATACAATAGCCAACTGATTAAGGAGGCCAGATTGCATCTAAATGCTGACTACACTAGCAAGGATACCCAGAGTAGGATTAACTTTATTACTACCTACACCCCCAACACAAGGACACTGGGAATGACTTTGAAGGAGAAATGGGACATTGTAGAGTCTGATGACTCATTGCCATACCGTGGGTATGGACCACCAAGGATTGTCTACAAGCAGGGTAGAAACTTAAAGGACAACAGCTATAGTAAGTTAATGACTTTGACTAAGAAGGGATCCTACAAGTGTCCTAGCTGTGTTACATGTAATGCCATGCTCCAATGCAGCCAATTCTGACACACTAATGAGAAATTTAAAATCAAGCATTACCTTACATGCTCCACGAAATTCGTGATTTATATGTTGAACTGTAATTCTGGCCTGTTCTATATAGGCAAGACTTCAGACGACATTAAAAAGTGGATGGCAAACCACAGAAGTGCCATACGCAGTGCCATTAACAAAGGGAAAAGTGACCAGCCTGTGGCCAGGCACTTTATGGAAGAAGGCCACTCCGTGGCGGACTTGAGGTTTAAACTAATTGACCATGTCCCTCCACTGAGCCGGGGTGACAATCGGGGAAAGCTGTTATTACAGAAAGAGGCAGAGTGGATTTACAAACTGGACACTGTTCACCCAAGGGGTTTGAACATGGGTATTGACTGGCATTGCTTCCTGTGAGGAGATTTTACTAGTCTCTGCAATTCGCACGGACTAGATCATGATACCCCCTATCCACTATGAAATATATGTGGACTGATTGTGGACTAAGTACTTGTGATTAATGATTTGATTAATGACACCCTAGGTGTCTGGGCATGTCTCTTTACAGCTTGCTTATTGGCCTTAATGTTTAAACTGTCAATCTTTAACTGTTGATCTATTCCAGTATAGTCATTCGTTAGGATGGGGCACCTGTACAGTAATTTCGTATCTCTATAATGGTATTCACTTGTATGTTTGGGAAATACTTCTCTCTGCTATACCAATATCATTAGTGTATGATCCTAGCACTTGTTGTAATATGGTACTAGTCCCCTATATAGCCATTCTGCAGTGGCCACACTATTTAGTAATTATTTATCGTTCACTTCTTTAGTCCCACAGCCTGAGGTATAGCCCCTATTAGTTCCTTTCGGTAACTGTATATGCTGCTTAGTACACTATCATGCAATGTGAGCGACCTCTGATATAAATGTATTCTTCACTCCTTGAGCCCTACAGCCTGACACATAACCCCTTACAGATCGTTTCGGTAACTGCATATGCTCCCAAGTACGCACTCATGTAATGGGAGTGACCTCTGATATTTATGCTATCATGATTTTGACTCTGTGTTAGGATGGGGTATATGCCTCACTTTGAATCATTGTCCTACAAGCATCACGGCTTAGGTACATAGGGGCTTGCCCCTCTCCTCCTATCCTGTGATTTGATTGCGCTTGTGTGGGTGGCGCTTCACATGCCATATGCATACGCATTGAAGCTTGATCCGTCTGACACTACTTAGTGTCCTCTGCACTCACTGGCCTGTAAACCCTTCCAAATAGGGGCTGTCGGTAGCTGATGCATGCTAGTCCCGTTTTTATTTAAGGTAATTCTTGCAGGATTGTGCAGTAAAGGTTTTGATAATGAAGGGCCTTTGGACTATATAGATTGCATACTACGGTGTGATCATACTTGTGTACATTTTTACGATCTTCCTTACGTTTGAGCCATTGCTATACAGGGCTTGTCTGATTGATTGATATGTGTGGTTATATCCTCCAGAATGAACGCTGGCTGGCCTATGTCAGGTGTTACACACTTGGGGCCCCAGACAACTGAGTCATATGTGGGTCATCCAGTTACTTCTAGTTACTTACAGGTATATCTGTATCTATGTAGGGATTGCAGGTCGGTTATATAGCTACTGATGAGCTACTGGACTAACTGTTTTTGTGGATTACTTGTTTGCTGTTAGACTAGGATACATGGTTTCAACACTATCTGTTATTTGAGAGAAATGTTCTTAAACTGTTTCCAGTATATATTTGATCACTGTGTCATTGCTGTTCATCACTTTAGAGGTATGGGAATGAATATCTATCATGCCTAGGATAAGCTATACTATATGAACATGTACCACTCTGTGTAGGTGTAGATTTATACATATTTGTTACTTGCTGTTATTTCTTTTAATGTAATTTATTGTAGAATTACACTGTGTTGTTTACCATGAACTGGTTGCCTAGGCAACAGTTTTTGGCGTTTTTTACACTGGGGGAGGGTCCTGTGTGAGGGTATAAATGTCTGATTCACTGTATGTAACATTGGTCTGATGAGGGTGCATTCCCCGAAATGTCACTTAATAAATGTACTTAATTACTTAAGACCAGAGAGTGCTGTTTCCTCCTTGCTATATCTTATCCTTACTCTAGCACCCTGGCATTTAAATAACTGTTTGTGAGAGTGCACCTGACTTACTTTGTATATATATATATAAATATAAATATATATATATATATATATATATAAAAGAAATAATGGGCAGACACTCCATAGTTCAGATGAAATCCACTTTTACTAAGGGCTCAATACAAATAAATGCAACCCTTAAATAGCCAAACAGCTCCACCCTCCTTCATTCATGACATCGTCAAAATCTTCCTATAATATATAATTTAAAGTGCCAACACAATTTTATATATATATATATATATAAACTCTAGCCAAACATTTTTTTGGTTTTGGATAGCTTAGGGAAAAGTTTGTTTTGCTATTTTGTTCAGAAAATTTCTTGTTTTGTTCAGAAAATTTCACATCACTTTCAGTCCTTGTAACAATTGAATTTTGAGTATTTTGGGTTATCCTGGAAAGAAGGATTGACGATAAAGCTCTATTTTCTCCATTTGTAAGTACGAGTTGTACTTATGTCGGATGTCTGTAACACGGGGACTGTGTGTGTGTATGTATGTGTATATATATATATATATATATATACATATAAACAAGAAAACTCAGACCCTTATTTATCCAGCACCCAACCATGTCTGGAAAAATATATATAGTTTAAAGCAGGGAAAAATTAAGGAGTAAATGATACACATACATTAGAAAATGCGTTTTAAAAGGATTTATATATTAATTTCAGCATGACAATAAATCATAAGCATGACCCCCAAATGTTCATAAAGTTCAAAAGTCCACAACCCTGGGTTGTTAAATAGGAGTAACTAAGTTGGTCCATTCATTTGACCAGTGTTGATATGTTTCAAAATGCCTGATTAATGGCACATTTGTAATCCCAGAGATAGAAAGCAACGTTAATGCAGGGACAGCACCAATTGTATTGTAACACTGACTCTGTGGGTTTCAAACTTGTATCTTCGTATTCCCAATGCAAATTGTAACTGTATCACAAATAGCAGAAAAAAGTGGCAACTTTTCCATACCACATTAAACTCGCTGTGACAGTTCTGTATTGCGTGTAGAGGTATAATGAAACAAGTACCTGCTTCCTCGGTGTTCCGTCAGTGGCGTGTTATGGTGTTATATCTACCTGCTCGTTGCTTCCAATTTTTGTTTCAAACCGGTTTGGGAGATTCCCCTTTGCTTTTTTCTCCGTGCTTTCTTGGCTCTTTCTGTGCTTCTGCACGCCTTGGTTCACACCGGAGTATGATTTTGTTTGAGGGTCAGCTTTTTTGGACGGTGCACAGCTGCTGCACCGCTCCAAACAAACAAACAAGCAGCTACGCGCGTTTCACCCGGGGTCCAATCAGGCTTCTTCCGGCTGTGTATGATTGGAGATTGCTCTCCATAGCATTTAAACAGTATGCTCTGCCTTTAATTGGCTTTTTCAGGTACATAGTATATTTCTAGCCGTACAGGTGAAATGTCAAACAGTTATAAATATTTATATTGCTATGCTATTGGCCTTTTTCAAAATCACATTTTCTATATAATATATTTCAGTTATATTTGTTCATACAGTGCAAAGTCTACAATACCAATTTTATATTAAATATTCCTTTGAGGGAATAACTTTATTTCTTGTGGGCAATTTGGTGGGATACCTTAGTAATGATATTCTGTATATATTGCTTCAGTCTCCCAAAAATGAGCCAAAATTTAGCTCTTCATTTAGGCCATCTGGTCTGAGTTTTCTTGTTTATATGTATATTAATTAAATACCCTTATCCGTGCACTATACTGAGAAGTGAGGTCCTATATAGGACACACGATATTTTATCTCGGTATATTAACTGTGAAATTTATTAAGCTAGTGGTGCTGGCACAAAATATACAAATATATATATATATATATATATATATAAAATAAGGAAAAAGGACAGCACAACCAGACTGGACCGGGTACACATCCCATGACTCACAAACAGGCCCAGCTTTGGTTGCTATCGCACTCACATAAAGCTCCTCCATTTACAGAGTCACAGGCGGTTAACCCCGGGCCTGCCAGGGTGCTGGTCCTTAAGGGAGAATTATAGTTACAGACACTCCAATATAGCACACAAAGTCCAGCACTCACAAACAAGCTCTCAGCTAGAATTAAAAAGCAAAACCGGAAGAGTTAGTTACCGCATTTGGCCAAGTGGGACAAGCCCAGGTACCACGTCAAGGTCTCTTCTACTCACCTGGGTCCCTAATACAGCCACACAACTGCAGCCATACACACAAATGTGGACTAATAATCAAACAAACTGGGAACAAGTCAGGGTTCACAGACTTTTGTAATCTCCCTTGAAAAAAACAAAAGAAGGAAAAAGGACAGCACCTCCAGACCGGACCGGACACACATCCCATGACTCACAAACAGGCCCAGCTTTGGTTGCTATCGCACTCACATAAAGCTCCTCCATTTACAGAGTCCATTTACTATCAATTTTTCTTTGTTCTCTTGCTATTTTTATTTAAAAAGCAGGAATTTAAAGCTTAGGAGCCAGCCCATTATAGGTATTGGATAGTGCTTGCTTATTGGTGGCTAAATTTAGCAAACCAATAAGCAAGCATAACCCAGGTTCTCAACCAAAAATGGGCCGGCTCTTAAGCTTTACATTCCGGATTTTTAAATAAAGATAGCAAGAGAATGAAGAAAAATTGATAATAGGAGTAAATTAGAAAGTTGCTTAAAATTGCATGCTCTATCTGAACCATTAAATAAAAATGTTGGGTTTAGTGTCCCTTTAAAGTGGTAGCACCTAAATGAACAAAACTTTTAAGGCTAGAATACAAGTGGAACGGTATTTAGCACTCCCGCTTGAAGGTAAACTATAAGTAAACTTTTTGCATGCATGCGCAGGTTAGTATTACAAGTTGAAAGTAAAACACTTATCGCTCACACACTATCCTGACAGAGGTTATTAATAGTTCACATTCCAATGTTCTTCACATACAGAAAACTTTTATTGTTATTTTCAAAACCTATTTCTATATATATCTATAAATACCTATATATATATATATATTAAAATAGATATATATTTTACATTAACATTATCAGGTATATATAGAAATATATATTTAATAATAAAAAATAAAATACATGAAGAAAATAGTAATGTAAAATATGTGTAATGCGCTTAGGGTTTCACACTTTTGGTCTAACGCGGTGTTGGGATAGCGCACATGCAGATTTAGTTATCTTAAGGCGGGTTATTGAAATATTAAATATGAAATATTTATAAAAATATTAATAATAATTCTAATTATAGATACTGTAAAATGTACATATATATATATATATATATATATATATATATATTATATGGAATATTTAGAATATTTTAATACATCTATAATAATTATTTATATTAATTATCAATATTTTTCAATATTTTGTTTCTAATAAATGCATAACGCACCTTAAGATAACTCATTAAGAATTGGTGTACTCCTGTCGGGTTTGGGCACATAAACCCAACATGAATACACAAATTTTTCATGTGCGCTAACTTGACATGAGTTATATTAAGGTCCGTTATGTATTTATTAAATATAAAATATTGAAAAATATTAATAATTAATGTAAATAGATATAATAGATTTACTAAAATATTCTAAAATAAATAAATAAAATATATATAAATATTTTACAATATCTATAATAACATAATTATTATTAATATTTTATCAATACTTCATATTTAAGCCTTAAGATAACTAATTCTGCATGTGTGCTAGCCCAACACCACATACATACAGGATCTGGAGTGCACTTTGCTGGACATTTATATATATATATATATATATATATATATATACCTATATATCTATCTATATCCTATAAGATATATATTAATATGTATGGAAATATTTTAAATAAAAAATAAATTTTCCTGTATGTAAAGAGCATTGGAATGTGAAATATTTATAGTAAATACATATTAAAACACATTAAATATTATGGAATATTATTTAGACACACACATGTGTGTGTATATATATATATATATATATATATATAAATATATATATATATATATAAATATATATTTATAAATATGTGTGTGTGTATATATGTGTGTGTATTATAGCCCTTTGCAGTCAATTTACTCATTTATACAATGTTTTACCAGGAAAAAATACATTGAGATTTCTCTAATTTTCAAGTATGCCCTGGACCATATATCATACTGTATATCTTTGAACCCTTATGAAACTTTTTCTATTAATATTTATGAAAAAAAATGTATCAGATAGTGTTAATCAGGTTATCCAAAAGTGCACATATAGTGCTATTTTACAAGTGGAGCAATAAATTATTGCGCTCCTGCAAAAGGGCAAATTTGCCCGTTTGCAGGAGTGCAAAAATTAACCAGCTATTAGAAGTGGTAGAAATATTAGCACTCCGAAAATTAACCAGAGATTAGATCTCTGGTTAATTTTCTAAAAGTGCCCCAAATTCCTCCAAAATAGAGGGCATTATAGTTTTTTATTAAAACACATATCTGGCATTGATTTTTAATAAAAAAAAAACTACTGCACTAGGCAGTTTTGGGGCTTTAAAGTTGGTGGGAGTGAGGTGTTAAAAAAATAAACGGCACTGAAAAGTGCCTTTACATTGCGGTCTATGGGAGCTGTGTGTTCCCAGTAAATATATGTGTATATTTGTATATACATATATATTTATGTATTAATATGTGTATATACACATATTAACACATAAATATATATGTATATATTCATATACATATATATTTATATTTACTGCGCCACTTAACCCCTACGCTGTGCAGAAGTCCCGACGCTGTCTCTGCCGAAATCAGAACAAGGCTCCCATAGGAGCCTATGGAAGCGCTCTCTCGTGAGCGAAGTGCTTCCTAGCAATGTGAAAGTGAGCTTGTGTTCACGTTGTGATTTACTTGTAATACCAGTGCACATTATCGTACAGGAAGCTGTGAGATTACTGATTCGGCACTCAAGAGATACAATCCCGCCATTACTTTGCATTGTGGCTTCCGCCGCTCCTTAACTCACTCACATCCAGCTATAAATAGCTGTAGTTGGCAGCCCCAGTTTCAATGGTAGTCTGAAGACTGTACATGCTTCTGCTGGGCACCTACAGATCACCGCCTGACGTCAAACTCAGGCGATGCGCATTTCTGGCTACGTCCTTCAACGTGGCCAGACCCAAAAGGATTGTTTCAATGTATTTATAGTATCCTCTATACCATACTGCCATCTAGTGTATACAGCTAGAATAACGAGAAATCATAAGAAATTCAAAATATTATCTGAAATAAAGTATTTATTAATACAAATAACAATAACTTTATGTCTCTTAGCAATATACTGTATTTTCTAATAATGTACAAGTGTTAAACAATTAACCTTAATGATGGGGAATATACCTGATCTCCGATGTTCAAAAGTATTACCTAATTGTACGGAGTGACAAAATTATTATAGGGAAAATGACCCAATTTAATTCCATGATTCTCGTCTCTTTAACTTGTCTTAGAAGCTCCTACATCTGCCCTAACTAATTTGTCTCATAAATTGGGATTTTTCTTAAAGAAAAACAAGGGCAGATGGTTTAATGTATTAGATAACAGTCCATCTTCTGACAAAATTGATTTGTGTTTTCTAATAATATTCTTTAAGATACCTACATAGTATAGATATTGGATCACCAAGGGGATCTTTTTAGTGTCCCCTTTTTTGAGTTCTTTACATGTTTTATTCTTCAATAGATAATTCTCTACTCTGTTTCTATGTGGTTGTAACAAGTCAAGAGGGAAACCTGTATCATCAAGTCTTTTCACAAATTAATTTAATTTATTAACATAGATTCATCATTGCTAAATCATTTAGCACAAATTAATTGTCTATACAGTAAATTCTCAGATTTTGTGGAGGGTGAAAAAAGTAAACTCTAATAAATTATTCCTCTCTGTACATTTCCTAAACACACCCGTGTTTAGTTTACCAACTTCTAATAAATCCTTCATATCCAAAAAGTTCTGTGAAACTTTATTATTGCCCATAGTAAATTGAAGATTTGAGTTGGATTTGTTCATCACCTCCAAAAACTGTTACAGAGACCTTTCGTCCCCTGTTCAAATCATAAAAATGCCAACTAAATATATATATATATATATATATATATATATATATATATATATACACACACACACACACATACATACACACAGCGCTGCCGAATTTGTTGGCACTTTGTAAATAAAGTATAAAAATATATAAAATTAGGTGTCGCATTTGGTATTATATACAGGTTTCTCTTATTGGCCTATTTTTTATTGTTTGCTTTCTTTTCTAATTTCTATTTATAACATGATTTCAGTATTCAACATCACACTTCCATTTCCCATGAAAAATTGATTGCTACAGGGTGAAGGAAGTCATGCATTACCTTTTTTGCATGACCCTTTCCTTCCTAAAATGCATAAATAAAAGAGAAGTCCATGTCTGTTAAATTTAGATCTTTGCATTAGTGATCCTAGCTAACTATGGCCAAGATAACAAGTCAAGCACAAAAATGGAAACTGTATGAAACTAGTAATACCAGGCGCTCAAAATATATACCGCTTGCATTTTTGTGCCATTTTACAAATCAATAGTTAATATATAAAACGTGCACGGAAGTATAGTACATACTACAGTGTTTATGTCAAATAACATGAATGTGTAAAGCTGATGGTGCGCAATTTTTCTTCTCAAGTAGCGGAGTTTTGTTTAGTTTACAAATTATACTTAAAGGGGCAGTTTACACTATTTTCTGCCCTTTAATGTGTTCCCAATGATCAATTTTACCTTACCTTCTGGAGTGTATTAATATGTTTTCAAATAGGTCTTTCACTTTTTTTTCCTCATTTGAAATAGCTGTTTTTGCCTATTGTATCCTCACCCATAATGAAGATTTCAGAACTTAAATTCTGGTTACAAGAAACACGTAAAAATGAAGATTTAGATAAAATAATGCTGCCATGGAGGGGGCTGACAAAGTATTGACCTTTGAGTAAACAGTAATAAAGAAAATAAGGAGGACTTTGTGTAAATAATTAGATAAGATAATGAGATATTCTCTCCCTACAAGATCAGCCTATTTCATTGTGTTGTGGTTTCAGTTAGAAGAAACAGCTATTTCCTATACAAAAATATTCCAAAACAAACAATTTCCCATACATTTTAAACTCTGTATAATAAGTAATTGGAAACACATTAAGGCGAAACCAATTTTACACTATACTGACCCTTTAACACTACATTCAAATATATATTCCTCTCACCTCACTACCTGCCCCCTTAATCCCATCCCCTCACAACTACTGCCCTCCCTCTCTCCTACACTTACTCCAATCTTCACACATATTTTGAATCCCTCCCTCAGGTATATTTTCGCCATCCCTTAAATATGCACTAGTCATACCTATCCTCAAAAATCCTCTCCATCTTTACCACTTTTTGTTGGGTACCACAAGGCTTTGTCCTTTTTCCCTTTCTTTTCTCAATTTTCATATAATCCTTTGGGCCGCCCTTAGAAATGTTTGGGCCCCTTACTAAACCATTGATCGGGCCCCCCACCTTTCACCTGTGCAAATTTGTGCAAGTGATTAAAATATGTGTGTGTGTGTTCTTAAGTGTAATAGAACTTAAAGATGTTTTACAGGTAGTAACAGTGGCAGCTAGTGAATTTTTAAGATGGTGGTGCACAAAACCCCGCCCCTTTGAGAAAGCCACACCCATTTGAGAAAGCCACGCCCGTTTGAGAAAGCCACGCCTATTTGAGAAAGTCACGCCCATTGGAACCAGCAGTGTTTTTGGTCGTTGTCTTGTTGAAATATCCAGACCCGGCGTAACTTCAACTTTGTGACTGATTCCTCAACATTATTCTAAGTTGTAGGACACAGGACGCCCCTGTATGAAAATCAGCAGTGAATTGCACTTCCCCAGTTCCACCCAGGACATGCCTTACTCCACCCATAACACACCCAAGGTGCACTACCATGACCCCACAACTTTAGCTAAGGACCCATCCATAAAACACTAGTGATCCAGCTCATAAGTCTAATGTTAATCTTAGTTACTGGGTTTCAGAGTAAAATATTATTGTATTTAATTAGCACGCATTACAAATTTTGTGATTGACATGCCTGGATGACATATGTATTAAGTACTTATGTACTAAATACATATGTCAGCCAGGAAGCATGTTAATTAAAAAACAAGGAGTCTTTTAGAATCAATGTAGGGAGAGAAGAAAAGGTATTATTAAAAGGGTAGAAAAATGTACAAAGGTTACTGCTGGCTTTTAAAGGTTGAATAAAAAAATCTAAATCTAACACAAAGTATATAATCTAATCTATTCTATGTAATAAATTAATCTCTAGTAAAACATAAAATGACTTTGCAAAATGGATAATTCAAATTAAAAACTTGGTTCCCCATAAAAAAAAAAACATTACCATAGTCCCCATTTAAGTGACTAGTGTTTTGTTTTTATTTATAAATGTATTTAAATTTTATTCAGAGTAGCAGTAGCAATTTTTTTTGGAAAACATCCCTGTAGGCTCTTTAGGACTACACAAGGTCATGGACAGAGGAATAGGTGAAAGGGACAGAGAAAAAGCTCCTATAGGGCTAGACAACCAGGACAGAAAAGAAATTTCTAAAGCTCTAAGTCAGTACTACCCATATATTCCCTGACGGACATGAATACAATGGAGGTGTAATTGAAAGTGTTACACTATTTGCCATCTTATCTTTTTTCTTGAGACTGCCAACCTTCATATATGATGCAGGAATAATATTTTATTGTATTTGTTGACACTTAAAGTGTCAACAAATACTATAAAATACTATTCCTGGCCCTACATCATATATGGGCACTGGCAGTCTCAAGAGAAAAGATCAGATGATACAAGGACACTGCAATAAGTACATAATATACCTAGAGACAAGGGGATAAATACACATAGCAAAAGTGAACAAATATTCATAGGAGAGACAGTAGATGCAAATGTCAGAGTTTTTAGGGGCATAAACATCTAGGGGAGAGTGAATGTATGTATGAATGAAAGCAAGAACACCACTGAAGGAATACAACTATTATTTTTGAAGCACCAACATATAATACTCAGTAGTAAATAAATACTGAATATGTATAAACAGAGAGCATTATATTAATGTATTCACCAGCTATGTGTCCAGAGGAACCCTAACAATAAATGCATGACCCCTGCAGCCCCTTGTAGGCCATCCATATGCCCTAGTGAGAATTCAGAACAGATGCATGGCCCCTGCAGCCCCCTGTATTCCATACCTATGCCCTAGTGACTGTGAGGCCTCAGAACAGATACATGCCCCCTGCAGTCCCCTTTATATTAACCCTATGCCCATACATCAGAACAGATGCATGGAGCTTGAAACCCATTTCAAGTTAGCTATATATGTCAGATTAGATTTGAGATTTTTAGTAAAACAAAAGCACAATAATACTAATTATAATAAATACTGGACCACTGTTTGGCCTCTTGCTTTCATTAGTGAGGATGCACTTGTACATTTTGTACCATTTATAAATCAGAAGATACCATGGACAGAAGAGGAACATCTCCTTCAACAACATGACAGGCGCACCCATTAGAGAAAGATGCAGACATACTCTGTCAAGTAGTGTTCCTTACAGCCGGGTAGTTCCGACACTGACAGCATGATTCAGCAGCTGCTACACTGACTCCGTCTCCAGCCAGAGCCTCAGCCGACATGGTCACACGGCTGCTGCCCCCTGGCCTCCCTCAGCCACCCTGAGCTTACCATTGTGCGCGCCTTCACAGTCAGACTCAGTCTCTTCTCTGCGGCTGCCACTTGAAGAGTTGGGCCCCCCTGTGGGAGGGACCTTCTGGGCCCGGTCGCAATGGCAACCTTTGCATTACATCACCATTAGTTAGTTCTGCCCTGAAGCCCACGATGCTCCTCCTCCGGCTCCCACACACACATACAGCTCTTAGTGTGCGAGTGTCACGTGACAGCTGGCTCTCGCACACTAAGAGCTGTGCGGTTAGGAAAGCTATGGGTGGCCTGTAGGTGGCGCTGAAGGCAATGCAGGCTCAAAGTGGAAAGAGCTTTTGCCTATACTTCTATCTATCTCACTGCACAGCATGTGCGATAGATAGAAGTATTAGGCAAAAGCCCATTCCTCTTCAGCCTAAAGAATTAAAAACTGTAAATTTAATGTTTTTATGTCAAAACTGCAGTGGAACCTGGAGGATTTTTGTATTTAGTTAGCAAATAAAGTTTTGAAATGTAATTAGTTTTTTTTATTTATTTTTATTTTATTTTTGTTCATCAGGGGTCAGGGGGTTCACGTGCTCAAGTGCTCCTATAGAGGAGCCTCCACTGGGTAGTAACACACATACACAAACACAGAAACACTCATACACACAGATAAAAACAAATATACACAGGCACATTCAGACAGACACACAGACACATTCAGACATACACACAGACACATACACTGACACACACAGACATATTCAGACATACACAGACACACAAACAGATATAATCAGACACATACTCACCACAGCAACACACACAGAAACAGCCACATAAAACATTCACTCACAGACATACACAAACAGAAAAAGAAACACACAGGTATACACACTTGCCACACACACACTTCGACACACACTTCAACATTCAGACAAAAATGCACATTAGACACACATTTTTAAATTAATACAATAGTTTTTTTTAAGAACATACTATAAATTTCTATAATTTTAAATAAAATTAAATACACAAAGGCCTATAGTGTGTGTATGTAAATAAGTGTGTGTATGCGTCTGTATCTGAATAAGTATGTATATTTCTGTGTGTGCATGTATGTGGGTATGTGTAGTTGTATAGTGTGTGTGTGTGTGTGTATGTAAATAAGTGTGTGTATGCGTCTGTATCTGAATAAGTATGTATATTTCTGTGTGTGCATGCATGTGGGTATGTGTAGTTGTATAGTGTGTGTGTGTGTGTGTGTGTGTGTGTGTGTGTGTGTGTGTATGTAAATAAGTGTGTGTATGCGTCTGTATCTGAATAAGTATGTATATTTCTGTGTGTGCATGCATGGGGGTATGTGTAGTTGTATAGTGTGTGTGTATGTAAATAAGTGTGTGTATGCGTCTGTATCTGAATAAGTATGTGTATTTCTGTGTGTGCATGTATGTGGGTATGTGTAGTGGTATAGTGTGTGTGTATGTAAATAAGTGTGTGTATGCGTCTGTATCTGTATAAGTATGTATATTTCTGTGTGTGCATGCATCTGGGTATGTTCAGTTGTATAGTGTGTGTGTGTACATGTGCATGCATGTGTGTAGTGTGTGTGTGTTTTTAAATATGTATGTGTATGTATGTTGGTGTGTGTGAGTTTGTGTTCATCTGTGTGTGTTTGAACAGCTAAGATATGAAGTTTAAACAAGAAAATAAATAGGTTTTCATGTAGTACAGGCCAACTAATAAGATTAAACTAATCACTATGTATACATGTGTGTGTGTGTGTGGGGGGGGGGGGTTGAGATTGAAATAAATAAAACAACAATAGTAAAATCATGTAAAAACATACACCTAGATTTAGAATTCTGCGTTAGCCGTCAAAAGCAGCGTTAAGGGGTCCTAACGCTGCTTTGGACTGCCCGCTGGTATTTAGAGTTAGGCAGGAAAGTGTCTAACGCTCACTTCCTCACCGCGACTCCAGGCTACCGCAGATCCCCTTACGCCGATTGCGTATCCTATCTTTTTAATGGGATCTGCCTAACGCCGGTATTTGGAGTCTTGGAAGAAGTGAGCGGTAGACCCTCTACCTACAAGACTCCTACCGCCAAAAAAAGTCAGTAGTTAAGAGCTTTATGGGCTAACGCGTGAATATAAAGCTCTTAACTACTGTGCTACAAAGTACACTAATACCCATAAACTACCTATGTACCCCTAAACCGAGGCCCCCCCCCCACATCGCCGCCACTCTAATAAAAATTTTTAACCCCTAATCTGTTGACCGGACACCGCCGCCACCTATATTATACCTATAAACCCCTAATCTGCTGCCCCTAACATCGCCGACCCCTATATTATATTTATTAACCCCTAATCTGCCCCCCCAACATCACCACTACCTAACTACACTTATTAACCCCTAATCTGCCGACCGGACATCGCCGCCACTATAATAAATGTATTAACCCCTAAACCGCCGCACTCCCGCCTCGCAAACACTAGAATAAATTTTATTAACCCATTAACCCCTAATCTGCCCTCCCTAACATCGCCGCCACCTACCTACAATTATTAACCCCTAATCGCCCGCCCGCACCGTTGCCTCTACTAAATTATTCCTGTTTAAAACTAAATACCTATAAAATAAACCCTAATATAGCTACAATATAAATAATAATTACATTGTAGGTATTTTAGGATTTATATTTATTTTATAGGCAACTTTGTATTTATTTTATCTAGGTACAATAGCTATTAAATAGTAACTATTTAATAGCTACCTAGTTAAAATAAGTAAAAATTACCTGTAAAATAAATCCTAACCTAAGTTACAAATACACCTAACACTACACTATCATTAAATTAATTAAATAAATTACCTATAATTAGCTAAATTAAAATACAATAAAATAAACTATTCTATAATACAAAAACAAACAAACACTAAATTACAAAAAATATATAAGAATTACAAGAAGTTTAAACTAATTACACCTAATCTAAGCCCCCTAATAAAATAAAAAATCCCCCCAAAATAAAAAAATTCCCTACCCTATTCTAAACTACCAAAGTAATCAGCTTTATTACCAGCCCTTAAAAGGGCTTTTTTGCGGGGCATTGCCCCAAAGTAATCGGCTCTTTTACCTGAAAATAAAAATACAATACCCCCCAACATTACAACCCACCACCCACATACCCCTACTCTAACCCACCCAAACCCCCCTTAAAAAACCTATCGCTAACCCCCTGAAGATCTCCCTACCTTGAGTCGTCTTCACCCAGCCGAGCCGAATTCTTCATCCAAGGTGCGCAGAGGAGATCCTTGATCCGGTAGAAGTCTTCATCCAAGCGGGGCAAGAAGAGGTCCTCCATCCTGTAGAAGTGTTCATCCAGGCGGCGTCTTCAATCTTCATCCATCCGGAGCGGAGCGGAGCCATCTTCAAAGAAGCCAACGTGGAGCCATCCTCTTTAACCGACGACTTCCCGACGATTGAAGTTTCCTTTAAGGGACGTCATTTAAGATGGCGTCCCTTCAATTCCGATTGGCTGATAGGATTCTATCAGCCAATCGGAATTAAGGTAGAAAAAATCTGATTGACTGATGCAATCAGCCAATCAGATTGAAGTTCAATCCGATTGGCTGATCCAATCAGCCAATCGTATTGAACTCTCATTCTATTGGCTGTTCCGATCAGCCAATAGAATGTGAGTTCAATACGATTGGCTGATTGGATCAGCCAATCGGATTGAACTTCAATCTGATTGGCTGATTGCATCAGCCAATCAGATTTTTTCTACCTTAATTCTGATTGGCTGATAGAATCTTATCAACCAATCGGAATTGAAGGGATGCCATCTTGGATGACATCCCTTAAAGGAACCTTCATTCGTCGGGAAGTCGTCGGTTGAAGAGGATGGCTCCACGTCGGCTCCTTTGAAGATGGCTCCGCTCCGGATGGATGAAGATTGAAGACGCCGCCTGGATTAACACTTCTACCAGATGAAGGACCTCCTCTGCGCACCTTGGATGAAGAATTCGGCTCGGCTGGGTGAAGATGACTCAAGGTAGGGAGATCTTCAGGGGGTTAGCGATAGGTTTTTTAAGGGGGGTTTGGGTGGGTTAGAGTAGTTGTATGTGGGTGGTGGGTTGTAATGTTGGGGGGGTATTGTATTTTTATTTTCAGGTAAAAGAGCTGATTACTTTGGGGCAATGCCCCGCAAAAACCCATTTAAGGGCTGGTAATAGAGCTGATTACTTTGGTAGTTTAGAATAGGGTAGGGCATTTTTTATTTTGGGGGGATTTTTTATTTTATTAGGGGGCTTAGATTAGGTATAATTAGTTTAAACTTCTTGTAATTCTTTTTTATTTTTTGTAATTTAGTGTTTGTTTTTTTGTATTATAGAATAGTTTATTTTATTGTATTTTAATTTAGCTAATTGTAGGTCATTTATTTAACCCCTTAATGACCACAATGTACCCTGTATGTCACTGGTCGTTAAGGGGTTTTCCAGGACATAATAGCACAAGTCTAGCAAGAACACGCTATTAATGAACTCCCTCCAGAAGGCTTTGTGGAATAAAGCAGTGTCAACGCTGGCGGGAAGACCGCACTATAAAACAATCAAGTCCCAAAAAAAGGCCAGCGACATACAGGGTACGTCGCTGGTCCTTAAGGGGTTAATTAATTTAATGATAGTGTAGTGTTAGGTGTATTTGTAACTTATTTTACAGGTAATTTTGTACTTATTTTAACTAGGTAGCTATTAAATAGTTATTAACTATTTAATAGCTATTGTACCTAGATAAAATAAATACAAAGTTGCTGTAAAATAAATATAAATCCTAAAATAGCTACAAAGTAATTATTATTTATATTGTAGCTATATTATTTTATAGGTAAGTATTTAGTTTTAAATAGGAATAATTTAGTTAATTTTAGGAATATTGTTTCGTTTCATTTAAATTATATTTATGTTAGGGGGGTGTTAGGGTTAGAGTTAGGTTTAGGGGTTAATAACTTTATTATAGTAGCGGCGACGGTGCGGGCGGGAGATTAGGGGTTAATAATTGTAGGTAGGTGGCGGCGATGTTAGGGAGGGCAGATTAGGGGTTAATACTATTTATTCAAGTGTTTGCGAGGCGGGAGAGCGGCGGTTTAGGGGTTAATACATTTATTATAGTGGCGGTGATGTCCGGTCGGCAGATTAGGGGTTAATAAGTGTAGGTAAGGTAGCGGCGACGTTGGGGGGGCAGATTAGGGGGTAATAAATATCATATAGGTGTCGGCGATGTTAGGGGCAGCAGATTAGGGGTACATAGGGATAATGTAGGTTGCGGCGATGTCCGGATCGGCAGATTATGGGTTAATAATATAATGCAGGTGTCAGCGATAGCGGGGGCGGCAGATTAGGGGTTAATAAGTGTAAGGTTAGGGGTGTTTAGACTCGGGGTTCATGTTAGGGTGTTAGATGCAGAGAGTGTTTCCCCATAGGAAACAATGGGGCTGCGTTAGGAGCTGAACGCTGCTTTTTTGCAGGTGTTAGTTTTTTTTCAGCCAGCTCAGCCCCATTGTTTCCTATGGGGATATCATGCATGAGCACGTTTTTCCATCTTACCGCTACCGTAAGCAACGCTGGTATTGAGGGTTGAAGTGGAGCTAAATTCTTCTCAACGCTCCCTTTTCTGAGCCTAACACAGCCCCTCAGACAACTCTAAATACCAGCGTTGTCTTAAGGGTGCGCTGGGAAAAAAAGCAGCGTTAGCTATGCAGGTTTTTACCGACAAAACTGTAAATCTAGGCCTAAGATTTTTTTCCAGAGTTTCACTGAGTCTGAAAACTCTGTTCTTCTGGCATAATGGAGTAAAAGGAACACTAGCATCTTAAAGGGACCTTAATATCTAATAACAGCAGAACTAGTGTAAAACAAACAACTTTTATTTTTATGTAAAGCAGAAAGAGTGATAATCACTCACACCTGAAATAAACATGTGTTTAGAAACCATCACCTAGATTACAAGTTTTGCGTTAACAGGGGTGCGGTGCTAACGCTTAGTTTATGCTCACCGTTCACCTACAAACAACGTTGATATTATGGGTTTTTTTCAACCCGGCGTTAGCCTCTAAAAAGTGAGCGGAGAGCAAAATTTAGCTCCACATCTCACCTCAATACCAGCGCTGCTTACGGTAGCGGTGAGCTGGCTAAACGTGCTTGTGCACGATTTCCCCATAGGTATCAATGGGGCAGAATCGTCTGAAAAAAAACCTAACACCTGCAAAAAAGCAGCGTTCAGCTCCTAACGCAGCCCCATTGATTCCTATGGGGAAATACTTTTTATGTCTACACCTAACACCCTAACATGAACCCCGAGTCTAAACACCCCTAATCTTACACTTATTAACCCCTAATCTGCCGTCCCCGACATCACCGACACCTGCATAATATTATTAACCCCTAATCTGCCGCTCCAGACACAGCCGACACCTACATTATACTTATGAACCCCTAATCTGTCGCCCCCAACATCGCCGCCACCTACATTATATTTATTAACCCCTAATCTGCCGCCCCCAACGTTGCCGCAACTATATTAAATGTATTAACCCCTAATCTGCTGCCGCCAACATCGCCGCCACTATAATAAAGTTATTAACCCCTAAACCTAAGTCTAACCCTAACCCTAACACCCCCTAACTTAAATATAATTGAAATAAATCTAAATAAAATGACTACAATTAAATAAATTATTCCTATTTAAAACTAAACACTTACCTATAAAATAAACCCTAAGATAGTTACAATATAACTAAATTGTATCTAGCTTAGGGTTTATATTTATTTCTCTTGTTAAGTGTATCCAATCCACAGATCATCCATTACTTGTGGGATATTCTCCTTCCCAACAGGAAGTTGCAAGAGGATCACCCACAGCAGAGCTGCTATATAGCTCCTCCCCTCACTGCCATATCCAGTCATTCTCTTGCAACTCTCAACTAAGATGGAGGTCGTAAGAGGACTATGGTGTTTTATACTTAGTTTATTTCTTCAATCAAAAGTTTGTTATTTTTAAATGGTACCGGAGTGTACTGTTTATCTCAGGCAGTATTTAGAAGAAGAATCTGCCTGCGTTTTCTATGATCTTAGCAGAAGTAACTAAGATCCTTTGCTATTCTCACATATTCTGAGGAGTGAGGTAACTTCAGAGGGGGAATAGCGTGCAGGTTTTCCTGTAATAAGGTATGTGCAGTTAAACTATTTTTCTAGGGATGGAATTTGCTAGAAAATGCTGCTGATACCGAAGTAATGTAAGTAAAGCCTTAAATGCAGTGATAGCGACTGGTATCAGGCTTATTAATAGAGATACATACTCTTATAAAAGTGTATTTTAAAACGTTTGCTGGCATGTTTAATCGTTTTTTACATATGTTTGGTGATAAAACTTATTGGGGCCTAGTTTTTAACACATGGCTGGCTTGAATTTTGCCTAGAAACAGTTCCCTGAGGCTTCCCACTGTTGTAATATGAGTGGGAGGGGCCTATTTTGGCGTTTTTTTGCACAGCAAAAATTACAGACACAGACATCCAGCTTCTTCCTGCATGATCCAGGACTTCTCTGAAGGGCTCAAAAGGCTTCAAAAGTCGTATTGAGGGAGGTAAAAAGCCACAGTAGAGCTGTGGCAGTTGTTGTGACTGTTTAAAAAACGTTTTTGTCATTTGTTATTCCGTTTTTGGTATTAAGGGGTTAATCATCCATTTGCAAGTGGGTGCAATGCTCTGCTAACTTATTACATACACTGTAAAAATTTCGTTAATGTAACTGCATTTTTTCACTGTTATTTCAAAATTTGGTAAAATTTGTGTTTCTTAAAGGCGCAGTAACGTTTTTTATATTGCTTGTAAACTTGTTTTAAAGTGTTTTCCAAGCTTGCTAGTCTCATTGCTAGTCTGTTTAAACATGTCTGACACAGAGGAACCTACTTGTTCATTATGTTTGAAAGCCATGGTGGAGCCCCATAGGAGAATGTGTACTAAATGTATTGATTTCACCTTAAACAGTAAAGATCAGTCTTTATCTATAAAAGAATTATCACCAGAGGGTTCTGTCGAGGGGGAAGTTATGCCGACTAACTCTCCCCACGTGTCAGACCCTTCGCCTCCCGCTCAGGGGACGCACGCTAATATGGCGCCAATTACATCAGGGACGCCCATAGCGATTACCTTGCAGGACATGGCTGCAATCATAAATAATACCCTGTCAGAGGTATTATCTAGATTGCCTGAATTAAGAGGCAAGCGCGATAGCTCTTGGGTTAGGAGAGATACAGAGCGCGCAAATGCTGTTAGAGCCATGTCTGATACTGCGTCACAGTATGCAGAACATGAGGACGGAGAGCTTCAGTCTCTGGGTGACATCTCTGACTCTGGGAAACCTGATTCAGAGATTTCTAATTTTAAATTTAAGCTTGAGAACCTCTGTGTATTGCTTGGGGAGGTATTAGCTGCTCTGAATGACTGTAACACAGTTGCAATTACAGAGAAATTGTGTAGGCTGGATAGATACTATGCAGTGCCGGTGTGTACTGACGTTTTTCCTATACCTAAAAGGCTTACAGAAATTATTAGCAAGGAGTGGGATAGACCCGGTGTGCCCTTTTCCCCACCTCCTATATTTAGAAAAATGTTTCCAATAGACGCCACTACACGGGACTTATGGCAGACGGTCCCTAAGGTGGAGGGAGCAGTTTCTACTTTAGCAAAGCGTACCACTATCCCGGTTGAGGACAGTTGTGCTTTTTCAGATCCAATGGATAAAAAATTGGAGGGTTACCTTAAGAAAATGTTTATTCAACAAGGTTTTATTTTACAGCCTCTTGCATGCATTGCGCCTGTCACTGCTGCGGCGGCATTCTGGTTTGAGGCCCTGGAAGAGGCCATCCAGACAGCTCCATTGAATGAAATTATTGACAAGCTTAGAACGCTTAAGCTAGCTAACTCATTTGTTTCTGATGCCATTGTTCATTTGACTAAACTAACGGCTAAGAATTCCGGATTCGCCATCCAGTCGCGTAGGGCGCTATGGCTTAAATCCTGGTCAGCTGACGTGACTTCAAAGTCTAAATTACTCAACATTCCTTTCAAGGGGCAGACCTTATTCGGGCCTGGCTTGAAGGAAATTATTGCTGACATTACTGGAGGTAAGGGTCATACCCTTCCTCAGGACAGGGCCAACTCAAAGGCCAAACAGTCTAATTTTTTGTGCCTTTAGAAATTTCAAGGCAGGAGCAGCATCAACTTCCTCCGCTTCAAAACAAGAGGGAACTGTTGCTCATTCCAGACAGGCCTGGAAACCTAACCAGTCCTGGAACAAGGGCAAGCAGGCCAGAAAGCCTGCTGCTGCCCCCAAGACAGCATGAAGGAACGGCCCCCTATCCGGAAACGGATCTAGTGGGGGGCAGACTTTCTCTCTTCGCCCAGGCGTGGGCAAGAGATGTTCAGGATCCCTGGGCGTTGGAGATCATATCTCAGGGATAGTAACTAGTGCTTCAGTGATAGAGTCACTAAAGCACTTATAAGATGCGCCTAGGATGGATGTTAAAAAGGATAAATTGTTAAGGGTGGAAAAATTGATATAGGAGCTCTAAAAGTAAAATTAGTACATATATCAAATAGCAACGTCAATATAGTAACATCAATGTAATGGCATTCAAGGTGAAGAAGAAACAACAATACCAACTGTGCAGTCCACGGTATGTATTCTCTAATATAAAGTCCAGGAATACAAAGTAAGTAATTCCAACAGCTGACAGATGGACAGCAGTAATCCAAGCAAGTGTAGGCCGCTCCTCCAGGGTGTTGTGCCGCAACACAGATGACAAATCTAGGAAGGAAAAGATAGAGGGCGCCACATAGTGCAGATCATACGGATAGATGAAGGAAAAATTGGATCACAAGAATCCTACTCACACAGTATAAGGCACCAATGTGCAGTATGCGCAGTCCGGAACCACACGTCGTCCGGTAGACCTCCTTTGGAATATGTCGTCAGATGAAATTCCTCGTCTCACCAGGTAGAGTCCAGGGAAGCCCAAAGGAAGGTGTAGTGGGAGCAAATCGGTGTCAGGCAGCTCACACCAAAGATCCAAAAAAACTCCAAATAAATGGTAATAAAATAAATTTGGCCTAAGCCAAGAAGATGCAGCAGATGGAGAGTTAAAAAATAAAATAGAATTTTATTCCAAATAAAAACAACAGCAACGCGTTTCTCAGTGTTCAACACTGTTTCATCAGGCTATACAAACATACTCTCAACTGCCATATTTAAAATAAGGGAGAACCAATCATGGATCGGAAAAAATCCACACCCTTATTGGGGCATACCATTATACATATAGTGAAAAACAACAATTTTGTATATAACATTGTATATATAAAAATATAAAATCATATAAAATCTACAGAGCCTATTGTAGTATGCCACATAAGCAATAATTTTCCAAAGACAACAAAAACCTATTTCTTGTTTAAGACACGGGATACTTATAAAATGTTATAATTAACACCCCTGACTTAACCTAATAGTGGTATGACCTATTAAGAAGATCAGCTTTTTACTCCCAGCGATTTTTTTATAGATATAATTTATACAATCCAATACTTTTTATTGTGAGTGTGATTATATGTATTTCTCCCTTATCAACTTGGGGAACACAAAGCTATATTAAAATATTATTATTTTATTAAATTAATAAGGTAACCACAACAGACGCTTTCTGTTTCCATAGTGACCCTCCCAATTCGTCACAATAGGATCTGATGACAGAAAGGGGGTGTGATCGATTGTCTCAAACGTATAGGATCACTGGTCATGCCGATAACTCAAGAACAAGTGTTCCAAAACTAGGGCTATCTGCCGATGTGAAAAAAACACACAACACCCGCACTGTCTAAGCAGATCAATTGGGCGGATCAGTTAATCTCATCCTAGGATCATAGTAAAACACCTAAGCCGAGGATGTATATGTTACCGGGGGGCGTGTGAGTTTCGGCATAAGGGAGTGTGTGGGAAGGCCAATCCGTGGGGCCTACAAATTGGGACAGCCAATCAATTGGTGAAGATAGATGCAGAGGGGAGGGGAAATGTGACGAGTATCCATCCAATGGGGGCGTGAATGTTACGGGAAATAAACAGTAGTATATAATAATAAATCAAAGGACCTGTCAATGACTGGGTGGTTGGCGAGATGGGACAAGTACTTGCTATACCCATGTGATACATAGTAATACGTGAGAAAGAGTGTACATAGTGGGTATTGGGATATTAACAGCCTGTGATGTATGTGTTGACAGGGGGCGTGTGAATTACGGCATAAAGGGGTGTGTGGGAAGGCCAATCAGTGGGGCCTACAAATTGGGACAGCCAATCAGTTGGTGAGGATGGATGCGAAAGGGAGGGGAAAAGTGACGAGTGCCCATCCAATGGAGGAGTGCATGTTACGGGAGATGGACAGTAATAAATAATAATGAATCGAAGAACCTGTTAGTGACAGGGTGAAAAACGTGACAATTGTGTAAAGGTGTGCATAGTGGGTATTGGGATATTGGCAGCCCGTAATGTGTAATGACTAGGGAATATTTATAAGTGGATATATATACAGCACGATCTATATAAAACATATGATACTGGTAGGGCAATGGAGGGATATGGTGTCATGGGAGAGTAAAGATGTGTAGAGTGCAACAAATACGCGGTGAATGAATATAGGGGATGGACAGTGTAATAAGACTACCAATGTCCTAAAAGTATTGATATATAAAAATAAATTCTACGTGTGGTGTATAAGATCATAAGGGCTACCATTTAATTCTATGCCTATAACAATCTCATATGACGTGATATAGTGTATATTGGGCCATATTCAACAACGGAAAACAATCATTCTATATACAAATATATAGCTAGAGAATGGATACCTAATACCCAATTTCTAAAAATTGAGTTTAAAATGGATAGTGTAAGATATATAGGGTAGGGACTTCTAAAGGGGACATTATTACTAATATGTGGCCAATATTAGTGGCTACAAATTGTATTATATTTGTATGGACATATATAGTTCAGAGCTAGACACCACATCATCAATTCTCATATGAATTAGTAAAAGATAAATTCCTAGAAGGGTCATGAATGATAAGCAGCAAAAAATGGCCAATATTAAATGGCCATATATGGAAAAACAATGGATGTAATTACCATATGGAATGCAGGTATAATGGGATACAATTAAGCCGTTGAGCAATTCTTAAAAGGTGAAAGAGTGATATATAGGGAATATTAGAGTATATATGCTGAATGAAATATACAGTGATGACAATACACAGATAGAAAAAAAGAGATAAAAGATAGTGCAAGTGCTAAAGAGAATATAGAGTGAAGTCGATATGTCAATATCTTGGTGTAATAATCAATTATTGGCTGGTGTTAATATGAGGGGGAAAAATGGGCACATACATTAGTAAGTGATTGATGGGGGCCTAGGTGTATAAAGAAAATATATATAGAGAAGGTATGGTTTAGAAAGCTGCTAGATCCATATTGAGGTTGAGACCAGAGGGAAAAAGGGTCCTAAGCTTTTTTTATTTATTTATTTATTTTTCCCCTCCCTTTCGCATCCATCCTCACCAACTGATTGGCTGTCCCAATTTGTAGGCCCCACTGATTGGCCTTCCCACACACCCCTTTATGCTGTAATTCACACGACCCCTGTAAACACATACATCACGGGCTGTTAATATCCCAATACCCACTATGTACACTCTTTCTCACGTATTACTATGTATCACATGGGTATAGCAAGTACTTGTCCCATCTCGCCAACCACCCAGTCATTGACAGGTCCTTTGATTTATTATTATATACTACTGTTTATTTCCCGTAACATTCACGCCCCCATTGGACGGATACTTGTCACATTTCCCCTCCCCTCTGCATCTATCTTCACCAATTTATTGGCTGTGCCAATTTGTAGGCCCCACGGATTGGCCTTCCCACACACTCCCTTATGCCGAAACTCACACGCCCCCCGGTAACGTATACATCCTCGGCTTAGGTGTTTTACTATGATCCTAGGATGAGATTAACTGATCCGCCCAATTGATCTGCTTAGACAGTGCGGGTGTTGTGTGTTTTTTCACATCGGCAGATAGCCCTAGTTTTGGAACACTTGTTCTTGAGTTATCGGCATGACCAGTGATCCTATACGTTTGAGACAATCGATCACACCCCCTTTCTGTCATCAGATCCTATTGTGACGAATTGGGAGGGTCACTATGGAAACAGAAAGCGTCTGTTGTGGTTACCTTATTAATTTAATAAAATAATAATATTTTAATATCACTTTGTGTTCCCCAAGTTGATAAGGGAGAAATACATATAATCACACTCACAATAAAAAGTATTGGATTGTATAAATTATATCTATAAAAAATCGCTGGGAGTAAAAAGCTGATCTTCTTAATAGGTCATACCACTATTAGGTTAAGTCAGGGGTGTTAATTATAACATTTTATAAGTATCCCGTGTCTTAAACAAGAAATAGGTTTTTGTTGTCTTTGGAAAATGATTGCTTATGTGGCATACTACAATAGGTTCTGCAGATTTTATATGATTTTATATTTTTATATATACAATGTTATATACAAAATTGTTGTTTTTCACTATATGTATAATGGTATGCCCCAATAAGGGTGTGGATTTTTTCCGATCCATGATTGGTTCTCCCTTATTTTAAATATGGCAGTTGAGAGTATGTTTGTATAGCCTGATGAAACAGTGTTGAACACTGAGAAACGCGTTGCTGTTGTTTTTATTTGGAATAAAATTCTATTTTATTTTTTAACTCTCCATCTGCTGCATCTTCTTGGCTTAGGCCAAATTTATTTTATTACCATTTATTTGGAGTTTTTTTGGATCTTTGGTGTGAGCTTCCTGACACCGATTTGCTCCCACTAAACCTTCCTTTGGGCTTCCCTGGACTCTCCCTGGTGAGACGAGGAATTTCATCTGACGACATATTCCAAAGGAGGTCTACCGGACGACGTGTGGTTCCGGACTGCGCATACTGCACATTGGTGCCTTATACTGTGTGAGTAGGATTCTTGTGATCCAATTGTTGCCTTCATCTATCCGTATGATCTGCACTATGTGGCGCCCTCTATCTTTTCCTTCCTAGATATCTCAGGGATATCTTCTGGACTTCAAAGCTTCTCCTCCACAAGGGAGATTTCATCTTTCAAGGTTATCAGCAAACCAGATAAAGAAAGAGGCATTCCTAAGCTGTGTGTAAGACCTCCTAGTAATGGGAGTGATCCATCCAGTTCCGCGGACAGAACAAGGACAGGGATTTTATTCAAATCTGTTTGTGGTTCCCAAGAAAGAGGGAACCTTCAGACCAATCTTGGATCTAAAGATCTTAAACAAATTCCTCAGAGTTCCATCATTCAAAATGGAAACTATTCGGACCATCCTACCCATGATCCAAGAGGGTCAGTACATGACCACAGTGGACTTAAAGGATGCCTACCTTCACATACCGATTCACAAAGATCATCATCGGTTCCTACGGTTTGCCTTTCTAGACAGGCATTACCAATTTGTAGCTCTTCCCTTCGGGTTGGCCACTGCCCCGAGAATTTTTACAAAGGCATAGCGGTGGCTCCGTATCTAGACGACATCCTGATACAGGCATCAAGCTTTCAAATTGCCAAGTCTCATACAGAGATAGTTCTGGCATTTCTGAGGTTGCATGGGTGGAAAGTGAACGTGGAAAAGAGTTCTCTATCACCACTCACAAGAGTCTACTTCCTAGGGACTCTTATAGATTCTGTAGAGATGAAAATTTACCTGACGGAGTCCAGGTTATCAAAACTTCTAAATGCTTGCCGTGTCCTTCATTCCATTCCACGCCCGTCAGTGGCTCAGTGCATGGAAGTAATCGGCTTAATGGTAACGGCAATGGACATAGTGCCATTCGCGCGCCTGCATCTCAGACCGTTGCAATTATGCATGCTAAGTCAGTGGAATGGGGATTACTCAGATTTGTCCCCTCTACTAAATCTGGATCAAGAGACCAGAGATTCTATTTTCTGGTGGCTTTCTCGGGTCCATCTGTCCAAGGGTATGACCTTTCGCAGGCCAGATTGGATGATTGTAACAACAGATGCCAGCCTTCTAGGTTGGGGCGCAGTCTGGAACTCCCTGAAGGCTCAGGGATCGTGGACTCAGGAGGAGAAACTCCTCCCAATAAATATTCTGGAGTTAAGAGCAATATTCAATGCTCTTCTAGCTTGGCCTCAGTTAGCAACACTGAGGTTCATCAGATTTCAGTCGGACAACATCACGACTGTGGCTTACATCAACCATCAAGGGGGAACCAGGAGTTCCCTAGCGATGTTAGAAGTCTCAAAGATAATTCGCTGGGCAGAGTCTCACTCTTGCCACCTGTCAGCAATCCACATCCCAGGCGTAGAGAACTGGGAGACAGATTTTCTAAGTCGTCAGACTTTTCATCCGGGGGAGTGGGAACTCCATCCGGAGGTGTTTGCTCAACTGGTCCATCGTTGGGGCAAACCAGAACTGGATCTCATCGCGTCTCACCAGAACGCCAAGCTTCCTTGTTACGGATCCAGGTCCAGGGACCCGGGAGCAATGCTGATAGATGCTCTAGCAGCTCCTTGGTTCTTCAACCTGGCCTATGTGTTCCCACCGTTTCCTCTGCTCCCTCGACTGATTGCCAAAATCAAACAGGAGAGAGCATCGGTGATTCTGATAGTGCCTGCATGGCCACACAGGACCTGGTATGCAGACCTAGTGGACATGTCATCCCTTCCACCATGGACTCTGCCTCTGAGGCAGGACCTTCTAATACAAGGTCCTTTCAATCATCCAAATCTAATTTCTCTGCGACTGACTGCATGGAGATTGAATGCTTGATTCTATCAAGGCGTGGCTTCTCCGATTCAGTCATTGATACCTTAATACAGGCTCGGAAGCCTGTCACCAGGAAAATCTACCATAAGATATGGCGTAAATATCTTTATTGGTGTGAATCCAAGAGTTACTAATGGAGTAAGGTTAGGATTCCTAGGATATTGTCCTTTCTCCAGGAGGGTTTGGACAAAGGCTTATCAGCTAGTTCTTTAAAAGGACAGATCTCTGCTCTGTCTATTCTTTTGCACAAGCGTCTGGCAGAAGTTCCAGACATCCAGGCATTTTGTCAGGCTTTGGTTAGGATTAAGCCTGTGTTTAAAACTGTTGCTCCCCCGTGGAGCTTAAACTTGGTTCTTAAAGTTCTTCAGGGAGTTCCGTTTGAACCCCTTCATTCCATTGATATTAAACTTTTATCTTGGAAAGTTCTGTTTTTGATGGCTATTTCCTCGGCTCGAAGAGTCTCTGAGTTATCTGCCTTACATTGTGATTCTCCTTATCTGATTTTTCATTCAGACAAGGTAGTTCTGCGTACCAAACCTGGGTTTTTACCTAAGGTGGTTTCTAACAGGAATATCAATCAAGAGATTGTTGTTCCATCATTGTGTCCTAATCCTTCTTCAAAGAAGGAAACGTCTTTTGCATAATCTGGACGTAGTCCGTGCCTTGAAGTTTTACTTACAGGCTACTAAAGATTTTCGTCAAACATCTGCCCTGTTTGTCGTTTACTCTGGACAGAGGAGAGGTCAAAAAGCTTCGACAACCTCTCTCTCCTTTTGGCTTCGGAGCATAATACGCTTAGCCTATGAGACTGCTGGACAGCAGCCCCCTGAAAGGATTACAGCTCATTCTACTAGAGCTGTGGCTTCCACCTGGGCCTTTAAAAATGAGGCCTCTGTTGAACAGATTTGCAAGGCTGCGACTTGGTCTTCGCTTCACACCTTTTCAAAATTTTACAAATTTGACACTTTTGCTTCTTCGGAGGCTGTTTTTGGGAGAAAGGTTCTACAGGCAGTGGTTCCTTCCGTTTAAGTTCCTGCCTTGTCCCTCCCATCATCCGTGTACTTTAGCTTTGGTATTGGTATCCCACAAGTAATGGATGATCCGTGGACTGGATACACTTAACAAGAGAAAACATAATTTATGCTTACCTGATAAATTTATTTCTCTTGTAGTGTATCCAGTCCACGGCCCGCCCTGTCCTTTTAAGGCAGGTCTAAATTTTAATTAAACTACAGTCACCACTGCACCCTATGGTTTCTCCTTTCTCGTCTTGTTTCGGTTGAATGACTGGATATGGCAGTGAGGGGAGGAGCTATATAGCAGCTCTGCTGTGGGTGATCCTCTTGCAACTTCCTGTTGGGAAGGAGAATATCCCACAAGTAATGGATGATCCGTGGACTGGATACACTACAAGAGAAATAAATTTATCAGGTAAGCATAAATTATGTTTTTACAGGCAACTTTGTATTTATTTTAACTAGGTACAATAGTTATTAAATAGTTATTAACTATTTAATAACTACCTAGCTAAAATAAATACAAAAATATCTGTAAAATAAATCCTAACCTAAGTTACAATTACACCTAAGACTACACTATAATTAAATTAATTACCTAAACTAACTACAATTAACTACAATTAAATTAAATAAACTAAAGTACGGAAAAAAAACCCACTAAATTACAGAAAATAATAAAATATTTACAAGAATTTTAAACTAATTACACCTAATCTAATCCCCCTAATAAAATAAAAAAAATTTAAAAAAAATCCTACCCTATACTAAATTACAAATAGCCCTTAAAAGGGTTTTTTGCGGGGCATTGCCCCAAAGTAATCAGCTCTTTTACCTGTAAAAAAAAAGTACAATACCCCCCATAACATTAAAACCCACTACCCACACACCCAACCCTACTCTAAAACTCAATCCCCCCTAATAAAACCTAACAATAACCCCTTGAAGATCACCCTACCATGAGACGTCTTCACCCAGCCGGGCACAAGTGGTCCTCCAGAGGGGCAAAAGAGGACCTCCAGATGGGCAGAAGTCTTCATCCAGGCGGCATCTTCTATCTTCATCCATCCAGAGCGGAGCAGGTCCATCTTCAAGCCATCCGACGCGGAGCATCCTCTTCTTCCGACGACTCCCGACAAATGAAGGTTCCTTTAAATGACATCATCCAAGATGGCATCCCTTGAATTCCGATTGGCTGATAGGATTATACCAGCCAATCGGAATTAAGGTAGGAAAAATCCTATTGGCTGATCCAATCAGCCAATAGAATGCAAGCTCAATTCTATTGGCTGATTGCATCAGCCAATAGGATTTTTCCTACCTTAAGAGTCCTATCAGCCAATCGGAATTCAAGGGACGCCATCTTGGATGACGTCATTTAAAGGAACCTTCATAATTTATTTAATTGTAGTTATTTTATTTCGATTTATTTAAATTATATTTAAGTTAGGGGGTGTTAGGGTTAGGGTTAGACTTAGATTTAGGGGTTAATACATTTAATAAAGTGGCGGCAAAGTTGGGGGCGGCAGATTAGGGGTTAATAAATGTAGGTAGGTGTCTGCGATGTTAGGGACCGCAGATTAGGGGTTAATAAAATGTAACTAGTGTTTGCGAGGCGGGAGTGCGGCGGTTTAGGGGTTAATATATTTATTGAAGTGGCGGCGATGTCTGGTCGGCAGATTAGGGGTTAAAAACTTTATTTAACTGTTTGCGATGTGGGGGGGCCTTGGTTTAGGGGTTAATAGGTAGTTTATGGGTGTTAGTGTACTTTTAAGCACTTTAGTTAAGAGTTTTATGTTACAGCGTTAGCCCATAAAACTCTTAACTACTGACTTTTAAATGCGGTAGGAGTCTTGACAGGAGAGGGTGTACCGCTCACTTTTTCCAAGACTCGTAATATCGGCGTTAGGCAAGTCCCATTAAAAAAATAGGATACGCAATTGAGGTAAGGGGATTTGCAGTATGCTTGAGTCGCAGAAAAAAGTGAGCGGTACACCTGTACCTGCCAGACTTGTAATACCAGTGGGCGTTAAAAAGCAGCGTTGGGACCTCTCAATGCTGCTTTTTAAAGCTAACGCAAGACTCGTATTCTAGCAGCATGGAAGCAGATGTATAAGTATAGAACAAGAATATAAGTATCCATTAACCTTTTTAAGCAAGTTTCAGCACCTAGAAAGGACCACAACGCAGGAGAAGGGCACAGTAACATATTATTAAGTAAAAAATATCTACCTTATTCTCAAACGGAGGAATGAGGTTGTCAGCTACAGTCTGCAGGTCTGGATGCTTTCTCTATGTGCTGCTTCCTCCCCCAGTTCCCATGTTCTGCTGCTCCAGGGCCCCCTTTTTTCCCAGGCCCTATGTGCTGCTGGCCTGCTACTGCTATATGAGCCCCTTCTTGTCTAGGCCACATTATACAAAAAAGAGAAAGAAGGCTGCGCTACATTACCAGACAACGTGATTCCTGGAATATGGTAGAAACTTGGAATATGCCCAGACAACAGTATTGTTCAATCAAAGGATGGCCAAATTCAAGCCAAGTGGAGTGCTGCTATACAAAAATCCATGGGTTTCTTGTCCACAGATGCAAAAATGATAACACTTATCCACCAGCACTTTCCACAGCAGTGACTTGATGTAGTAATTTCTTCCTCCAACAACAATCGGGTTCTTATCTCTTGAAAATATATCTTCAATCAGAGCTAACGCCTTGTTACGAAAATCCACCACAGTGTAAGAGGTAACCAGAGGATCCAGGAAGCTGATCATGTGATGAGGGCAGAGATGCTGTTCCTCTTCGCTCACCTTATTAGTTATAATGTCCAGACCCTTATACACCTGCATGGAGTCAGCGCTAATTATCTCGCCTCCCAGTCTGCGGCCCAACTGCAATGCCAACTTCAATTTGCCGGTGCCGGTAGCTCCTAAATTGGGAAATAAGGGAAAGACCTCAAAAAAGAGCATTAGAACTAGACGAGGGGCAAGAGGAGGAATTAGAATTAAGAGGAGGGAGCAAAAGAAGGCTGAACTAGAACAAATGAAAAAAATTAGTTTAAAGCTTTGATAATTTCTTTTTTATTTTTTGTAACTTAGTGTTTGTTATTTTGTGTAACTTAGTGTTTGTTATTTTTTTTTAACTTAGTTTTTTGTAACATTGTAATTTTTTAGTGTAGAATTAAATTATTTGAGTAGGGTTAGGTGTTTAAAAATATAATATAGTTAATTTAATTTGTAGTTTAATGTAATTTTAGTATAAAAGTTAGGTTAATTATTAATTTAATATAGTTGAATGTAATTTAGTATAACAGTTAGGGTAGATTAATTAATAGTTTAATATAGTTTAATTTAAATCTAAAGGTAAGTTTAAATTTATTATAAGATAGGAATGAGTTAATATATGTATAGTTAGCGGGTTGTTAGGTTTAGGGATTAATAGGTTAATTTAGTTTATGGCGATGTGGGGGGCTGGTAGTTTAGGGGTTAATACATTTATTTAGTTGCGGTGGGCTACGGGAGCGGTGGGATAGGTGTTAATACTTTTATGTAGGTGGCGGCGATGTTGGGGTTGCAGATTAGGGGTTAATAAGTATAATGTAGGTGGCGGCGGTGTAGGGGGAGGCAGATTACGGGTGTTTAGACTCGGGGTACATGTTAGGGTGTTAACTTTTTATTCTCCCATAGGAATCAATGGGATATCGGGCAGCAGCGAACATAAGCTTTTGCTGCTTTCAGACTCCCATTGATTCCTATGGCATCCGCAGCCTCCAGGGCTGCGGATTGAAAACCAGGTACACTGGGCCGGAATAGTGCCGAGCGTACCTGGTAGACATTTGTTAACTAGCAAAAGTAGTCAGATAGTGCCGAATTTGCAGTCGGAAAAACATCTGTAGTGACATAAGCATCGATCTGTGTCGGACTGAGACCGGCGGATCGTATGTTATGTCACAGATTTCTACTTTTGCCGGTCTGTAGGGTTTGATAACTAAGGCGAATCAGGCTCTCCACAATTACGCTTTGAAATTCCAGCGTATTTGCGGTTGACGGCTTGATAAGTAGATGCCTAAGTTTCTGGTGCACATGGCTGTGGCGTTCAGCGGTGGTATTTGAGGAGGGCCAAAACCAGCGTGCCTTTGACTAATGTTAATGTACTAATGGTGCCCTGGCCCCCCTTGGAGTCACTCCCTTATGGCAACCCTGTTCTTTAATAAATCCCATGGGTTTCAATATCACTTGTTTGTTTGGTGATACCTAAATCTACCTCTCTGCGCCAGACCTATTCCCTTCTTTGCTAACTCATGTCTCTAACTGTCTTTCTAATATTTCATATATTTCATGTCCTCTCACTACCTTAAGCTAACTCTTTCCTAAACTAAGCTCCTTATTTCCCCCTTTCTTCCAAAATCGATACTCCCTAACTTTCAATAACACCATTATCCCAACCTTCTATGCCTGATGTCTTGGGTCACACTTGACTCGGATCTTTCTTTCAGTCCCCTTATCCAGCCAATTTTATATATAATATCTGTGTTTAGTGGGGCATCTCATATTATAACTCTTGCATAGGTAACCATGCAAAAATTGTGTGGCACAATGGAAGACATGTTTTTTCTTGACACCAGTGTCTGTAGCACCTCCAACCCCAATAATGCTAGTAAAATATGGACGGTAGTGTAATATTTAACATATGTTATCTTCTAGAATGAGCAAGGAGAGAGAGGCAAAGGAGGGTGAAGGGTCATTTAATAAATTTAGGACTAATAGATGTAGGTACCCCCTGAATCCTCACTATGTAGCATTGTGATCAACTCCACATTGTATGCTTGATGCAAGTGTGACCAGGCACAAGTTGCTTAAAGGGACACTAAGCCCAATTTTTCTCTTTCAAGATTCAGATAGAGCATGCAATTTTAAGCAACTTTCTAATTTACTCCTATTATCAATTTTTGGTTGAGAACCTGAGATATGCTTGCTTATTGGTGGGTAAATGTAAGCCTCCAATAAGCAAGCGCTATATACATTCTTGCTTTTAAAATAAACATAGCATGAGAACGAAGAAAAATTGATAATAGGAGTAAATTAGAAAGTTGCTTAAAATTTCATGCTCTATGTGAATCACGAAAGAAAAAAATTGGGTTCAGTGTCCCTTTGATTTCAAAATGAAGCAAGCAGACCAGGATAAAATGCATCCATTTGTTTGTCTACCAGAAATGATCAATGGTTCATTTGACTCCTGGAAATGATTGAAATTTCCGAGAATAATGATGTAGCACAAATTTGAAAATTTGTTTGTGTCTGTATTCTGACATGGAATTCAAGCAAAAGGGTCATTCTTTGTTTGATCAATTTGCCCACTAGAGTACATATTAATGGTATCCTCTTGGCTTGGAGAATGAAATCATGCAATAGAGATAACCGAGTCATAGTTAATTACATCTATTATTATATTTCTTATCTCTTGACTACTGTGTAGTTTATTACTTGTTTTCATAGGATTAAATGGGGAACTGTATGCATCACTTTAAATATAATAGCTCTCATAGGTTACCTGCACACAATAGGCTAAATTACAAGTGGCATGCTATTTAGGGCTCCCGCTGAAACTCAAACATTGCTAGAAATAATCTTGTTGCAAGCACAGGTTGGCGCACATATTACAAATTGATAGTTAAAGTTTTGCGTGCGAGCAAAACCTGACGTGGGCTAACTTCAGGACTTTAGGACTACGCTAGCACATTAAACACATATACTTCAATGAAGAGTGTAGAAGAAAAAAAACTTACTCAAAAACCTAACATAAAAAAACCTGACCAATGTTTTTCACATACAGAAATGTTATTTTTATTGTAAATCATATTTCTATATATATCTGTATACACCTATAGCTGTATATCTATTCCTATAGATATATAGGTATAAATATATATATTTTACATTAACCTTATCACATATATATAGAAATATATATTTCTTTCATGTAATTAGCAAGAGTCCATGAGCTAGTGACGTATGGGATATACATTCCTACCAGGAGGGGCAAAGTTTCCCAAACCTCAAAATGCCTATAAATACACCCCTCACCACACCCACAATTCAGTTTTACAAACTTTGCCTCCTATGGAGGTGGTGAAGTAAGTTTGTGCTAGATTCTACGTTGATATGCGCTCCGCAGCAAGTTGGAGTCCGGTTTTCCTCTCAGCGTGCAGTGAATGTCAGAGGGATGTGAGGAGAGTATTGCCTATTTGAATGCAGTGATCTCCTTCTACGGGGTCTATTTCATAGGTTCTCTGTTATCGGTCGTAGAGATTCATCTCTTACCTCCCTTTTCAGATCGACGATATACTCTTATTTATATACCATTACCTCTGCTGATTCTCGTTTCAGTACTGGTTTGGCTTTCTACAAACATGTAGATGAGTGTCCTGGGGTAAGTAAATCTTATTTTCTGTGACACTCTAAGCTATGGTTGGGCACTTTGTTTATAAAGTTCTAAATATATGTATTCAAACATTTATTTGCCTTGACTCAGAATGTTCAACATTCCTTATTTTCAGACAGTCAGTTTCATATTTGGCATAATGCATTTGAATCAAACATTTTTTCTTACCTTAAAAATTTGACTCTTTTTTTTCCCTGTGGGCTGTTAGGCTCGCGGGGGCTGAAAATGCTTCATTTTATTGCGTCATTCTTGGCGCGGACTTTTTTGGCGCAAAAAAATCTTTTCCGTTTCCGGCGTCATACGTGTCGCCGGAAGTTGCGTCATTTTTTGACGTTCTTTTGCGCCAAAAATTTCGGCGTTCCGGATGTGGCGTCATTTTATATGTGGGCGTCTTATTTGGCGCTAAAAAATATGGGCGTCGCTTTTGTCTCCACATTATTTAAGTCTCATTTTTTCATTGCTTCTGGTTGCTAGAAGCTTGTTCTTTGGCATTTTTTCCCATTCCTGAAACTGTCATTTAAGGAATTTGATCAATTTTGCTTTATATGTTGTTTTTTCTCTTACATATTGCAAGATGTCTCACGTTGCATCTGAGTCAGAAGATACTTCAGGAAAATCGCTGTCTAGTGCTGGAACTACCAAAGCTAAGTGTATCTGCTGTAAACTTTTGGTAGCTATTCCTCCGGCTGTTGTTTGTATTAATTGTCATGACAAACTTGTTAATACAGATAATATTTCCTTTAGTAATGTACCATTGCCTGTTGCAGTTCCTTCAACATCTAAGGTGCAGAATGTTCCTGATAACATAAGAGATTTTGTTTCTGAATCCATCAAGAAGGCTATGTCTGTTATTTCTCCTTCTAGAAAACATAAAAAATCTTTTAAAACTTCTCTCCCTACAGATGAATTTTTAAATGAACATCATCATTCTGATTCTGATGACTCTTCTGGTTCAGAGGATTCTGTCTCAGAGATTGATGCTGATAAATCTTCATATTTATTTAAAATGGAATTTATTCGTTCTTTACTTAAAGAAGTACTAATTGCTTTAGAAATAGAGGATTCTGGTCCTCTTGATACTAATTCTAAACGTTTAGATAAGGTATTTAAATCTCCTGTGGTTATTCCAGAAGTTTTTCCTGTTCCTAATGCTATTTCTGAAGTAATTTCTAAAGAATGGGATAAATTGGGTAATTAATTTACTCCTTCTAAACATTTTAAGCAATTATATCCTGTGCCGTCTGACAGATTAGAATTTTGGGACAAAATCCCTAGAGTTGATGGGGCTATTTCTACCCTTGCTAAACATACTACTATTCCTACGTCAGATGGTACTTCGTTTAAGGATCCTTTAGATAGGAATATTGAATCCTTTCTAAGAAAAGCTTATCTGTGTTCAGGTAATCTTCTTAGACCTGCTATATCATTGGCTGATGTTGCTGCAGCTTCAACTTTTTGGTTGGAAACTTTAGCGCAACAAGTAACGGATCATGATTCTCATAATATTATTATTCTTCTTCAGCATGCTAATAATTTTATCTGTGATGCCATTTTTGATATTATCAGAGTTGATGTCAGGTTTATGTCTCTAGCTATTTTAGCTAGAAGAGCTTTATGGCTTAAGACTTGGAATGCTGATATGGCTTCTAAATCAACTCTACTTTCCATTTCTTTCCAGGGTAACAAATTATTTGGTTCTCAGTTGGATTCTATTATCTCAACTGTTACTGGTGGGAAAGGAACTTTTTTACCACAGGATAAAAAATCTAAGGGTAAAAACAGGGCTAATAATCGTTTTCGTTCCTTTCGTTTCAACAAAGAACAAAAGCCTGATCCTTCATCCTCAGGAGCAGTTTCAGTTTGGAAACCATCTCCAGTCTGGAATAAATCCAAGCCTTCTAGAAAGGCAAAGCCTGCTTCTAAGTCCACATGAAGGTGCGGCCCTCATTCCAGGTCAGCTGGTAGGGGGCAGGTTACGTTTTTTCAAAGAAATTTGGATCAATTCTGTTCACAATCTTTGGATTCAGAACATTGTTTCAGAAGGGTACAGAATTGGTTTCAAGATGAGACCTCCTGCAAAGAGATTTTTTCTTTCCCGTGTCCCAGTAAATCCAGTGAAAGCTCAAGCATTTCTGAATTGTGTTTCAGATCTAGAGTTGGCTGGAGTAATTATGCCAGTTCCAGTTTCGGAACAGGGGATGGGGTTTTATTCAAATCTCTTCATTGTACCAAAGAAGGAGAATTCCTTCAGACCAGTTCTGGATCTAAAAATATTGAATCGTTATGTAAGGATACCAACGTTCAAAATGGTAACTGTAAGGACTATCTTGCCTTTTGTTCAGCAAGGGCATTATTTGTCCACAATAGATTTACAGGATGCATATCTGCATATTCCGATTCATCCAGATCATTTTCAGTTCCTGAGATTCTCTTTTCTGGACAAGCATTACCAGTTTGTGGCTCTGCCGTTTGGCCTAGCTACAGCTCCAAGAATTTTTACAAAGGTTCTCGGTGCCCTTCTGTCTGTAATCAGAGAACAGGGTATTGTGGTATTTCCTTATTTGGACGATATCTTGGTACTTGCTCAGTCTTTACATTTAGCAGAATCTCATACGAATCGACTTGTGTTGTTTCTTCAAGATCATGGTTGGAGGATCAATTTACCAAAAAGTTCATTGATTCCTCAGACAAGGGTAACCTTTCTGGGTTTCCAGATAGATTCAGTGTCCATGACTCTGTCTTTAACAGACAAGAGATGTCTAAAATTGATTTCAGCTTGTCGAAATCTTCAGTCACAATCATTCCCTTCTGTAGCCTTATGCATGGAAATTCTAGGTCTTATGACTGCTGCATTGGACGCGATCCCCTTTGCTCGTTTTCACATGCGACCTCTTCAGCTCTGTATGCTGAATCAATGGTGCAAGGATTACACAAAGATATCTCAATTAATATCTTTAAAACCGATTGTACGACACTCTCTAACGTGGTGGACAGATCACCATCGTTTAATTCAGGGGGCTTCTTTTGTGCTTCCGACCTGGACTGTAATTTCAACAGATGCAAGTCTCACAGGTTGGGGAGCAGTGTGGGGATCTCTGATAGCACAAGGAGTTTGGGAATCTCAGGATGTGAGATTACCGATCAATATTTTGGAACTCCGTGCAATTTTCAGAGCTCTTCAGTTTTGGCCTCTTCTGAAGAGAGAATCGTTCATTTGTTTTCAGACAGACAATGTCACAACTGTGGCATACATCAATCATCAAGGAGGAACTCACAGTCCTCTGGCTATGAAAGAAGTATCTCGAATTCTGGTTTGGGCGGAATCCAGCTCCTGTCTAATCTCTGCGGTTCATATCCCAGGTATAGACAATTGGGAAGCGGATTATCTCAGTCGCCAAACGTTGCATCCGGGCGAATGGTCTCTTCACCCAGAGGTATTTCTTCAGATTGTTCAAATGTGGGAACTTCCAGAAATAGATCTGATGGCGTCTCATCTAAACAAGAAACTTCCCAGGTATCTGTCCAGATCCCGGGATCCTCAGGCGGAGGCAGTGGATGCATTATCACTTCCTTGGAAGTATCATCCTGCCTATATCTTTCCGCCTCTAGTTCTTCTTCCAAGAGTAATCTCCAAGATTCTGAAGGAATGCTCGTTTGTTCTGCTGGTAGCTCCGGCATGGCCTCACAGGTTTTTGGTATGCGGATCTTGTCCGGATGGCCTCTTGCCAACCGTGGACTCTTCCGTTAAGACCAGACCTTCTGTCGCAAGGTCCTTTTTTCCATCAGGATCTGAAATCCTTAAATTTAAAGGTATGGAGATTGAACGCTTGATTCTTGGTCAAAGAGGTTTCTCTGACTCTGTGATTAATACTATGTTACAGGCGCGTAAATCTGTATCTAGAGAGATATATTATAGAGTCTGGAAGACCTATATTTCTTGGTGTCTTTCTCATCATTTTTCTTGGCATTCTTTTAGAATACCGAGAATTTTACAGTTTCTTCAGGATGGTTTAGATAAGGGTTTGTCCGCAAGTTCCTTGAAAGGTCAAATCTCTGCTCTTTCTGTTCTTTTTCACAGAAAGATTGCTATTCTTCCTGATATTCATTGTTTTGTACAAGCTTTGGTTCGTATAAAACCTGTCATTAAGTCAATTTCTCCTCCTTGGAGTTTGAATTTGGTTCTGGGGGCTCTTCAAGCTCCTCCGTTTGAACCTATGCATTCATTGGACATTAAATTACTTTCTTGGAAAGTTTTGTTCCTTTTGGCAATCTCTTCTGCCAGAAGAGTTTCTGAATTATCTGCTCTTTCTTGTGAGTCTCCTTTTCTGATTTTTCATCAGGATAAGGCGGTGTTGAGAACTTCTTTTGAATTTTTACCTAAAGTTGTGAATTCCAACAACATTAGTAGAGAAATTGTGGTTCCTTCATTGTGTCCTAATCCTAAGAATTCTAAGGAGAAATCGTTGCATTCTTTGGATGTTGTTAGAGCTTTGAAATATTATGTTGAAGCTACTAAGTCTTTCCGAAAGACTTCTAGTTTATTTGTTATCTTTTCCGGTTCTAGAAAAGGCCAGAAAGCTTCTGCCATTTCTTTGGCATCTTGGTTGAAATCTTTAATTCATCTTGCCTATGTTGAGTCGGGTAAAACTCCGCCTCAGAGGATCACAGCTCATTCTACTAGGTCAGTTTCTACTTCCTGGGCGTTTAGGAATGAAGCTTCGATTGATCAGATTTGCAAAGCAGCAACTTGGTCCTCTTTGCATACTTTTACTAAATTCTACCATTTTGATGTATTTTCTTCTTCTGAAGCAGTTTTTGGTAGAAAAGTACTTCAGGCAGCGGTTTCAGTTTGAATCTTCTGCTTATGTTTTTCATTAAACTTTATTTTGGGTGTGGATTATTTTCAGCAGGAATTGGCTGTCTTTATTTTATCCCTCCCTCTCTAGTGACTCTTGTGTGGAAAGATCCACATCTTGGGTAGTCATTATCCCATACGTCACTAGCTCATGGACTCTTGCTAATTACATGAAAGAAAACATAATTTATGTAAGAACTTACCTGATAAATTCATTTCTTTCATATTAGCAAGAGTCCATGAGGCCCGCCCTTTTTTTGTGGTGGTTATGATTTTTGTATAAAGCACAATTATTCCAATTCCTTATTTTATATGCTTTCGCACTTTTTTATCACCCCCACTTCTTGGCTATTCGTTAAACTGAATTGTGGGTGTGGTGAGGGGTGTATTTATAGGCATTTTGAGGTTTGGGAAACTTTGCCCCTCCTGGTAGGAATGTATATCCCATACGTCACTAGCTCATGGACTCTTGCTAATATGAAAGAAATGAATTTATCAGGTAAGTTCTTACATAAATTATGTTTTATTAATAAAAAAAAATTCTATGCTAGGAACAAAGAAATGTAAAATATGTGTAACACGCTTCAGAGGATATTTATCAAGCTGTCAACCGTAATTACGCTGGCATTCTGCGTCGTAATTGTTGCGAGATTGATCCGACCTAGTTATCAAAGCCTCAAGATCGGCAAATGTTGATCTCAATACGACGCAGATCGATGCTTACATCATTACAGATGTTCCGAATACACATTCGGCTCTATTTGACACTCTTTGGCATTTATCAAATAGTTAACAGGTACGCTCATGTCTTTTTCGACACAGTGTACTTGGTTTTCAATCCGCCACCCTTGAGGCTGCGGATGCCATAGAAATCAATTAGAGTCTGAAAGCACCGAAAGCTTATGTTCAATGCTGCCAGAGAATTAAGTATATCCCATTGATTTATATGGTAGAAAACAAGTTATGTTTACACCTGACACCCTAACATAAACCCTGAGTCTAAACACCCCTAATCTGCCGTCCCCAACATCACCGCCACCTACATAATGTTATTAACCCCTATTATACCGCTCTCCGACACCGCCGCCACTAAATAAACTTATTAACCCCTAAACCTCTGGCCTCCCACATCTCCACCACTAACTAAACCTATTAAGTCCTCATCCAGGTGGCAAGAAGTCTTCATCCATACTGCATCTTCTATCGACCATCCGGCGTGGAGCATCCTCTTCATACGGTCGCCGCCGTACACTGGATCTTGAATGCAAGTGACGCAATCCAAGATGGTGTCCCTTGCAATCCTATTGGCTGAAAGATTTCAATCAGCCAATAGGAATTAGAGCTGCTAAAATACTATTGACTGTTCCAATCAGCCAATAGGATTGAGCTCTCATCCTATTGGCTTTTCCAATCAGTCAATAGGATTGAGCTCTCATGGATTACAGAAACCTTTTGAGTACAGTTGCCACTTTAAGTATGCCTCAAAATTTATTTTGAAGCAATTTGGTATTTTCCCCTTAAGCACGTAAAAAATTATTTCAATATTTGGCCGCTGAAACAGTTAACTTTTTAACCAACAGTTTTATTTTTGCTACTTTATATTCCATAATGTTGTTACAAATGAAATTCATAATAACTGTGAAAATTTCCAGAGTTTCATCGTTTCTTGTGCCATTCAAAGAGTTGGCAGACGTGTCACAATCTGAAAATGAAATGCGCTCGTCTTAGAATTTAGTGTGTATCTGTGAATTTGTTTGATAACAGGCTGAATTTCAGGACTTGTTCTGACCTTAGCTACCCCTTATAAATTCATCAATTCATAGAAATGTTATATATTTCTAATGGAGAAATACAACATAATATCTGTAGAAATATTTTCTTTCCCTGAAACATTATTGCTTTAGATAAGATGCCCAAGTATTTTTATGGTTTATATTATATCAATTAAAATAGATTTCTTGTGTTTACTAATCTCATTTGAAATGAAGCAGTTAACAATGTTAATCTCGATTACAGTTTTAGGGATTGCTCGGGTGCTATGCACCCTCAGATATTTTTGCAGCAGCCCTCAATTGCAAGACAATTTTATATGCCCTTGGCACTAGCAAGTAGAGAGTTAAAATTGCATAAAACTGCTATATGAAAAAGTTATATTGCTTATGTATTCATATTTTTATCTCCACAAAGGGGCCAACTCTTAGTTAAATTCAGCTCAAGATGACAATGTACTGCTGGTCGACTGGTTGTGTTTCGCTTAGGATCAGCAATGTATTGCCAATCCCGAGCTGACTATAACTTTGTGTTTATAACCCCTTCTAAACACGTAGGGAATGGGGATAGTTGAAGAGCCATTATAGTCGAACAATGACATTATGTAATTCATTAGAGCATGCAATTTTAAGATTAGCGACCCTGCATCTCTATGTGTTTAACCTTTGCAAAGGGGTTAAACACTCAGAGGCCGAATTATCAAGCTGTCAACTATGCTGCATTCGACGGCACCAATACGCTTGCCTAACATCGCGGCCGCGGACCTGAATACGCTCTCCTTATTTATAAAGAAAAGCTGTCAAAAAGACGCGCACCAAGTACGGGGCGATGAGCAGCGGACTGTTGTTAACTAACAGTCATCGATCTCGCTGCTATTTGGCTTTTTCCCAACTTTATTTATACGCTGTCACTAAACACCGCCACTATAGTAAAAAGTTTAACCCCTATCCCGCCGCTTCCAGACCCCGCCGCAACTAAATAAAGTTATTAACCCCTATCCCGACGCTCCCGGAGCCCACCGCAACTCTAATAAAGTTATTAACCCCTATCCCCCCGCTCCCGGACCCCTCCTCAACTAAATAAATGTATTAACCCCTGGCCTCCCACATCACTTACTAAACCTATTAACCCCTAAACCTCCAGCCCCCCACATCGCCATAATCTAAATTAAGCTATTAACCCCTAAACCTAACAACCCGCTAACTTTACATTAAATATGAATTCATCCCTATCTTCTATCTATCTAGACACTTGGGCTGCAGCATGAAGATATAAGCACGTTTTGTATAAATATAGAAGTTGAATAATCAGGCTTACAATAGGGAAAAAAGCCAGATATTTTATATTAAAAAATAACCCCCAATTGACAATGGGTATTGGCCATAATTTTTAAGCTTATAATAATGTAATATTTGAATAGTTGCTTTACATAATGGCATGTAAAGAAGAAATATTTAGCAATCTGCTGAAGTCAAGGGCATACTTTTTAACCTTTTCATCACTAGTTAAACAATTAACAAAAGGGGACTTCTATGCTAGTGATAAAACACACACACACTGTACATGAGGATAAGTGTTTTATTTTTTTTTAGCAGGACTGTGGCCAAAATCTCATACATATTATAGGCAATATCCACCAAAACACAACAAAATCCTTTTTTTGTAATTAGTGATACAACAGAGTTATAAAAGTGAATATATTATATTCTCATAGACACGTGGAAGCTTCCATTGATGAAAAGCTTTTTATTTGACTTTTAGAAATGCCATCAAATGGAGGTCTATTGTGGGCACAAAGCATTTATGTCTATTTTTGTGCCAGTGTAGTTTGCAGTAGTAAAAGTAGTAAAAGTTATTTATTGGCTATTAGATTTCCAAATCTCACAGTCAATATCACAAAGTACTGCATTCTTTATCAGCACAAAATAGAGTATAAGGGACATAGCTGCCATTGCAAACACATACACACCCATAGCAAAAACATTAAGAAAATGGATAATGGCATACTATTCACAATCTAACCCCTAGAGCATGCACTCCAATGATTCATGTTTTCTTTATTTCACCCAAACTCCACTTTAATTTATTGTGATTATTTATAATCTATAATCTAAATAATCTATAATACTTTTCTTTTTAACTTAAAGTAAAACAATATCTTATGCCTTTAAACAAATCATTATTGTCTACACCTTTTTTCCCTGTGACCATAGATTGTTTTAGAGGAAGTATAGAAGGGGTTAATCTTGTTAGCCACAAAGTCCCTTGTAGTAGTATATTACTGTCACTACTGTCTGTGTGCCAGGGCAGGGGGGCTAGTGTGTAGTGTAGTCCATTGTTGTGACAGTGTGACTCCTTAATCCTTCCTTTCCAATTCCTTATTTTATAAATATACAGTTACCTACTGCTGCTGCTGTCTTCCAAGCCAGAATCCTCTCAGTCAGTCTCAAAGACGGTCAAGCTTCCCACCCTGCTGAGTCCTCCAGACAGTGTGGCCATCAGCTCCTGCATATGCCTCATAGCAGGGCCCAGTAAGTTCCAGGAAGTTCCTGTGCACTCTATTGTGCTGCCCCCTAACCAATCACAACACTACTGGGGCAGTGTTACCCCACAACAGTGAAACATCATCTGTTTGATGTTTACTGGCAGGCTGGCAGCTGATTTCAGTTTCAGTGATGTCATCACCCCCCCCTCACAGTCTCAACTCTTTAAAAAAATAAAGAGCAGTTACGGTCATGTGCTATGTCAGTCAGGGCCCAGACGGGCCCCTTAGAATGGCAGGGCCCCTGACTGTAATCACCCCTGTCACCCCCTGATGACGGCCCTGTCCGCAGCCTCCAGGGTGGCGGATTGAAAACCAGGTACGCTGGGCCGGAATAGTGGCGAGCGTACCTGTTAGAAATTTGTTAACTAGCAAAAGTTGTCAGATAGTGCCGAATTTGTATTCGGTACATCTGTAATGACGTAAGCAATTTGTCGGATTGAGACCGGCGGATCAACTTTTGCTGGTCTGTAGGCTTTGATAAATGGGTTGAATCAAGCTTGCCACAATTACGCTGCGGAAATTCAGCGCATTTGCGGTTGACGGCTTGATAAATATCCCTCATAGTTAAAATACCACTTGGGACTACTGGTCACAAGCCGAAACTGCCACTTACCTAATCAGCTGCATTAGTCGCACAGCGTGCTCATTGGGTCAGAGGCAGTTTCCATCATGGCCAGTAGTGGTCTGCAGGTCCTGACCAGTACTTTTGCTATGTTTAAACTCACGGCATTGCTATTGATAAAATGAAAATGTTCTAACAAATTAGAGCATGTCATTTTATTACTATGATGGTCCTTTAAGCAGTTATGCAATAAGATAACGCTCTAAGGTTCTATAACAAGTTTGCAAAATTTTAAGAAAAAAAAATCCCCGCACAGTTTGCAGTAGAGCAATCAATAAGCAGGTTATAAAAGTATTGACCACACCCACCAAAAATTTCCATAGCTCCACCCACTGTGTTCAAACTCGCTTGTGTAACTTGCACAAATCATGTACAAAATATGAAATATTGTTTGATTTCATAAAATCTATCAGCTGTAGGGAATTCACAGATGCCAGTTCACCATACTGGACATTTTATTATTTTGTTGTTCAAATGTAAAGTGTAGGAGCCTTAGATCCCACGATATACAGGTACTGATTCCTAATTCACATTTACCCCTGCCACGCACACATCTCATAGGAGAACAATCTCCCAGTGCAATACGGGACAGGAGGCCAAACCTGGTTCTGACAAGCATGCATTTCCTTATTGTAGCTTTAAGTCCATTTATTGGAGGATTAATTAGAAAATGATGACCCCTTCATTAGTACCATCCTTAAGACTTGTTATGTAGCTTAGTGACGACTTTTATTAGCACCTCTCATTTAAAAGGGCTAGTTAACCTCTTACTTTCTGCTATATCTGATTATTACGTGTCATTGCCAATGCCAAATAGAGCTGTTTGTGAAGAAGCAGATATTCTCACATATAATTATGCTGCCAATATCCCATTGATTTGTATATTCTCTTTGCATGCAGCAGCCACTGGCAGAATGAAGAAGTCAGTGGGGTTCTGTCAGGAGAATAGCCTGTAGTGGGGCTGCCAAATGCAGGGCAGAAATAAATAATGCGGCTAAAATACTCTCAGAGGCTGACAGAAGTGGCTGTATTTGCTTCAGGATAACATTGGTGTATTTCTTTGTGATTAATGTGACACCCCTGATTTAGATTTATTTTTGATGCACATATGATGTGCCCAGAACTCAATTAATGCAATACAGTAATATAACACTAAACTAGTGTGAAGTAAGAGAAATATAGATAGGTGATATTACTCATTGCAAATTAAAGGGACAGGAAACGCTAACATTTTCTTAAATTTAAACAACTTTCTAATTTACTTCTACTATCAAAATTGCTTCATTATTTTGTTATCCTTTGCTCAAGGAACAACATTGCATTACTGGCAGCTAGCTGAACACATCTAGTTAGCCAATCACAAGACACAAATGTGTGCAGTAACCAATCAGCAGCTAGCTCCCGGTAGTGTAAGATATGTGCTTATTCATTTTCATAAAGGGATACTAGAGAACAAAGCGAATTTGAAAATGGAAGTGAATTTAAAAGTGTATTAAAAATTGCGATGCTCTATCTGAATTATGCAAGTTTAATTTTGACTTTCCTAACCCTTTAAAGAGAAAAAATATATCTTAAAAATGACCTTAGTGCTAGAGATGCAAAGCCCATCATGCCATTCTGGCAAGATGTCTGCAGAAATGTTTAATATGCCATTCTAAAGCATTAATTACATACTTCAGTTTCTTTCACACATAATTGTTGCATTACTGACCCTAAGGGGCCGAATTATCAAGCTCTGAATGGTCTAAAGACCGCTGCTCCATAACTTATCCGCTGAGGCTGCGGTCGTCAATCCGCACAATCCTATACGATCGGGTTGATTGACACCCCCTGCTAGTGCCCGATTGGCCACAAATCTGCAGGGGGCGGCATTGCAACCAGCAGTTCACAATGTATGCTGTCGGCATTTATCGATGTGCGGTGGACATGATACTCTACATAGTTCATGGCCACTCACACTTTAATAAATCGGCCCCCCATATATCTAGGGGTTAAACACGTAAAGTCGGTCTCAGGATCTGCAAGCATTGCAGCTCTAACAGGACTTAACCTATGTGTTTAACAAAAAGCATAAGTGGTGCGGCCTGTTACTTTACTGTATGCTGCTATTTTGGGGTTTGCAGTAGCCCCCCTTTTCAGCATGCACACTTCTTGGAATTGTTTGTGCTGGACCCACTGGGTGCTTTGTGTTAAAACACAACTGTTAAACACTGGGGTCTATGCTGCAAAAATAATATGGTCTGAAAAATGAGTCCATTATTGCCTTGGAATGTCCCTTTAAAACACAAATCCAGCTAGTACCCAGTATACCTTTATAAAGGGGCATCTAATACGAAAAACTGTGCTGAGTAAAAACTGAACATTCAGATTGGATATTTTGTCTCTCTTTTTAGTGTGGTTACAATTCATTAGAAACTCAGGGGCCGATTTATTAAGTGCGAGGGGACATAATAAAATGTAGCGTATTATGTCCGCCGCACATCTATAAATGCCGACAGCATACGCTCTCTGCATTTATCATTGCACAAGCAGTTCTTGTGAACTGCTTATGCAATTCCGCCCCCTGCAGATTCACGGCCAATCGGCCGCTAGCAGGGGGTGTCAATCAGCCCGATCTTATTGGATCGTGCGGATTGATGACCGCAGCCTCAGTGCAGGCGGACAAGTTATGGAGCAGCGGTCTTTAGACCCCTGCTTCATAACTGCTGTTTCCGGCGAGCCTGAAGGCTTGAGTGGAAACAGGGTCATCAATCTCCATTCGGAGCTTGATAATTCGGCCCCTCAGTGTTTTAATGGGTTAAATTCCCTGTGTATCAATAACTATACATACATTTGTATAAAATAAATACAGAAAAAGTATTAGAAAATAAGAACTAGGCTTCCTTAGGCATTGTTAGCATTTTGGTTTGTGTGTGTGTGTGTGTGTTTTAAAAGACCCATGTGGAAGCAAAAAAACAAATTAACCCCTTAATGACCGGAACATTTTTCAATTTTCTTACCCTTAATGACAATGGCTATTTTTACATTTCTGTGGTGTTTGTGTTCAGCTGTAATTTTCCTCTTACTCATTTACTGTACCCACACATATTATATACCGTTTTTCTCGCCATTAAATGGACTTTCTAAAGATACCATTATTTTCATTATATCTTATAATTTACTATAAAGAAAATTATAAAATATGAGGAAAAAATGGAAAAAAACACACTTTTTCTAACTTTGACCCCCAAAATCTGTTACACATCTACAACCACCAAAAAACACCCATGCTAAATAGTTTCTAAATTTTGTCCTGAGTTTAGAAATACCCAATGTTTACATGTTCTTTTGCTTTTTTGCAAGTTATGGGGCAATAAATACAAGTAGCACTTTGCTATTTCTAAACCACTTTTTTTTTCAAAATTAGCGCTAGTTACATTGGAACACTGATATCTGTCAGGAATACCTGAAGTATCCCTTGACATGTATATATTTTTTGTTAGAAGACAACCCAAAGTATTGATCTAGGCCCATTTTGGTATATTTCATGCCACCGGTTTCACCGCCAAATGCGATCAAATTAAAAAAAATGTTCACTTTTTCACACATTTTGTCACAAACTTTAGGTTTCTCACTGAATTTATTTACAAACAGCTTCTGCAATTATGGCACAAATGGTTGTAAATGCTTCTCTGGGATCCCCTTTTTTCAGAAATAACAGACTTTAGTTTAGTGTAGTAGACAACCCCAAGTATTGATCTAGGCCAATTATGGTATATTTCATGCCACCATTCACCGCCAAATGCGAGCAAATTAAAAAAACCTTTAAATTTTTCACAATTTTAGGTTTCTCACTGAAATTATTTACAAACAGTTTGTGCAATTATGGCACAAATGGTTGTAAAAAGCTTTCTCTGGGATCCCCTTTGGTTCAGAAATAGTAGACATATATGGCTTTGGCGTTGCTTTTTGTTAATTAGAAGGCCGCTAAATGCTGCTGCGCACAACACGTGAATTATGCCCAGCAGTGAAGGAGTTAATTAGGTAGCTTGTAGGGCGCTGGCAGGGTTAATTTTAGCTTTAGTGTAGAGATCAGCCTCCCACCTGACACATCCCACCCCCTGATCCCTCCCCAAACATCTCTCTTCCCTCCCCCACCCCACAATTGTCCCCCCGCCATCTTAAGTACTGGCAGACTTTCTGCCAGTACTAAATAAAAGGAGTTTTTTTTTATTTTTATTTTTTTTTAAATGTATTCAGCTGTAATGGAGCCCTGCCTTAGCCCCCAACCTCCCTGATCCCCCACCAAACAGCTCTATAAACCCTCCCTGCGACTTAATTGCCGCCATCTTGGGTACTGGCAGCTGTCTGCCAGTACCCAAATTGCCCCCAAAAACAGTATTTTCAAGCTTTTCTGTAGTGTAGCAGCCCCCCTCAATACCCCCAACCCCCCCCCCCAGATCCTTTTATATATATATTTTTTTTTTATGTTTTTAACTTTTTTTTTCTAACTTTTTTTTTTCCAACTTTTGTTCCATTGGTGTCAGTGGCTAATGTGTGCGCGCGCGCCCCCGTGCACGCGCGCGCACGCTGGCCGCTTCCTTGTTTCACTCCCCCCGAAAACAGCACCATTGTTAACCGGTGCAGAGAGGGCCACAGAGTGGCTCTCTCTGCATCGGAGGCTTGTTAAAAGGTATTGCATGATGCCTCCATATCGAGGCATCACTGCAATACCATGAGAGCTGCTGGAAGCGATTGCGATCGCTTCCAGCACTCTCTAAGACAACTGACATACCCAGGTACGTCTATTGTCATTAACAGTTAGTTTTTGCTTGACGTACCTGGTACGTCAGTTGTCATTAAGGGGTTAAAGGGACACAGAATCCAATTTTTTTTCTTTCATGGTTCAGATAGAGCATGCAATTTTACGCAACTTTCTAATTTACTCCTATTATCTATTTTTCTTCATTCTCTTGCTATCTTTATTTCAAAATCATGAATGTAAATCTTAGCAGCCAGCCCATTTTAGGTTCAGCACCATGAATAGCGCTTGCTTATTGGAGGCTTACATTTACCTACCAAAAAAGCAAGCATAACCCAGGTTCTGAACCAAAAATGGGCCGGCTCCTATGCATTGCATTCCTGCTTTTTAAATAAAGATAGCAAGAGAACGAAGAAAAATTGATAATAGGAGCAAATCAGAATGTTGCTTAATATTGCATGTTCTATCTGAATCATTAAAGAAAAAATGTGCGTTTAGTGTCCCTTTAACAGCAAAGAAAAAAACTTGGCAACTAATTAATTTAGGCCCAGATTGCAAGTGGAGCACAAAAATATTGCTCAATTTACACCAACAGTGCTTTTTTTTGCGCTCATATTACAAGTTCAAAGTATTATGTTAGCATTTGAGCAACAGCATGGGGTGCAATAACATCTGGATGTTGGATAGAGAGGGGGCGCTAACTCTCTTTTATAATAGACTTGGAGTATGGAGGTGAAAAACTCATTTAGGCTATCGCTCAATCCCTAAGCTAAAAATAGTCGGCTGCGTTAAGATACTCTGATAAATCTTGTTTAAAATTCACTTGTACCAGATTGTGCGCAATTCTTAAAGCAGGGTCGAGATATGGATAGCTCTCCTTGAGCTATTTAATGTGCTCCACTTGTAAACTAAGCCTTAAAGGGATACTGAACCCAATTTTTTCTTTCATGATTTCAGATAGAGCATGCAAATTTAAGCAACTTTCTAATTTACTTCTATTATCAATTTTTCTTCGTTCTCTTGCTATCTTTATTTGAAAAAGAAGTCATCTAAGCTAAGGAGCCAGCAAATTTTTAGTCCAGAACCATGTAGCAGCACTTGTTTATTGGTGCTGGTCCAATCAGCAAGGACAACCCAGGTTGTTCACAAAAATGGGCCGGCATCTAAACTTACATTCTTGCTTTTCAAATAAACATAACAAGAGAATGAAGAAATGTTATAATAGGAGTCAATGAGAAAGTTGCTTACAATTGCATGCTCTATCTGAATCATGAAAGAAAAAATTTGGGTTCAGTGTCCCTTTAATGTTTATGATGATATATACCTAGTTGTTTGTATATAATTAGTTTCACTTTACTAGTTATAGTATTCATGGCATGCACCATTAAAGGGGCATATATTTATACATAGTGCATATCAGTGAAATGCTACATTGTAAAAGGTCTGCATACAAAGAATTTAAACTGTAATTTTAGTAACCTAGACAGACTTACTATTGAAATGCTGCAGATATACTGTAGAATGTTACAGTGAAAGCAATCAGATGTTTCTTATATTGCAAGTTTAATATTCTGGATTAAAATATTGCAGGTTTGCCTATCAGTAAAATTGTAACCCCCAGGATTGCCAGAGAGGGCCACAGTGCATTGATTCACAATGTGTTGCAGTCCTCTGTGACAGACTAACCTTATTCTGTGCTATGTAAGAGTAAGCAGCAATAATGTCTTGTTAACTCAATGGCTACCAGAGAGGGCTGTGACTTATAGCAAATCCCTCTGTGATAACCACAGTGTGACTACCCACAACCTGACTCTGACTAAATTTTGATTTGCAACATTTTAGCTGCTGTATTGGGAATGTTGTGCTGATTTCAATCTTATGCTCTGAACTGCAATGTTCCATTTATGATACAGGTATACCCCGCTCATACAGCGGGTTAGGGACCGGAGCCCCGCTGTAAGTGAAAACCGCCTTAAAGTGAAAACAAGGCAGTTTTAGCTTTCTTTTCACTTGCCAGTGTGTTTAAAAACATAAAAACATGTTTTGAACTAGCATATATTAGGGGTGCAATAGGGCTAGTTTTAGTTTAACACTAGCACAGCACAGAATTCAATAAATACTGTACTTGTAAAATAGTGACAATTACTGTAGTAAAATTTGCCAAACTATAGCACTGAGACACAGATTGCACTGTAATGCTGTAAACAGAGTGAACTGTGCATAACAAAATGGTGCCAGTCACTTTTCTCACAAACTCACAAATGATTATAGCACTATTTCATAATCCTTGGAGGTTGAACTTCAGCTCCACAAAGCGCTGTATTAGCGAATCGCTGTAAAGTGAAGCGCTGTAAAGTGAGGTATACCTGTATTTAAATGTGACGCCACCTAGGGGAAGTTTCAATGTTGGTCCTTTTTCTTTTAAAACCATTCACATATATGTATTATACTGATGTTTTTGGCACCTTTATAAGTATAAATTATTTACAGTTTGTCATCAATTAGACGCTGGCACCACAAAAAGGGCTAATGTCTGGGGGGTTTTATGTTGCTATATTAGTATAATAAGCTTTATTTACATACATTGTTCATTTGATGTTTATAAATCTTATCTGCAATGTTAAGTAGACACATTACGCATGTTTAATATCAATAAATGTCATCAAAACATTACTAAACATTTAGTCTACTTCTAAACGTTTATATTATATTTTCTTTACTTCTTTTATTTATATTTTTAATATATATTTTTTTCTTAAAAATGCATTACCTAATGAATTGCAGTTTAAGGTTTCAGTTGTTTATTTCAGTTTTTCATCAATCATATGTTAAATAATTGATGGTCTGTCAGACATAAGATGTAATAATCGTTAAATGAAAGAAGCTATTTAGACTTATAATAAGATGCTTAACAAGACTATTGATTTTACTTGGAATCTTATCTAATATAATAAGGGCTTTTATTTAATTGAGCACCTGTTTTGTGTAAATATAATTGCATTTAAAGGGGCAGTAAACACTAAGATTGTACTGTAAAATGATTTATTATGCATAGTAAAACAACGTCGATATTCTTTTATTATTTATTTTGGCAACTTTTCCTGTTATTTAAAGGGCCATAAGAATCAAAAACTGACAAGCTCTAATTTGCTAGATCATGTCATTCATTTTAAGACGAGCGACCCTGCACTACAATGTGTTTGACCCCACTAAGGGGTTAAACACATAACACATTTACCGCTCTGGACCCTGGCGAGCGCTGCTGGTTCCTAGCAGAAACTTCTGCTGATCCAATCAGCAGTGCTAGTCGCATGACTCAGCTGTATAACTAGCGCTGATGATTAGATCAGTGGCAGTTTCCTCTCGGGACCTGCAGTGCTCTGTGGGTCCCAAGCTGTACTTCTACTGTGTGTTTAACCCCTTTGCGGGTAAATTGTTTTGACTATTATGGCTCTTTAAGGCCTAGATTTAGAGTTGGGCGGTAGCCGTCAAAAACCAGCGTTAGAGGCTCCTAACGCTGGTTTTGGGCTACCGCCGGTATTTAGAGTCAGTCATTAAAGGGTCTAACGCTCACTTTCCAGCAGCGACTTTTCCATACCGCAGATCCCCCTTACGTCATTTGCGTATCCTATCTTTTCAATGGATCTTTCTAACGCCGGTATTTAGAGTCGTGGCTGAAGTGAGCGTTAGAACTCTAACGCACAAAACTCCAGCCGCAGAAAAAAGTCAGTAGTTAAGAGCTTTCTGGGCTAACGCCTGTTCATAAGGCTCTTAACTACTGTGCTCTAAAGTACACTAACACCCATCAACTACCTATGTACCCCTAAACCGAGGGTCCCCCCACATCGCCGCCACTCGATTAAATTTTTTTTTAACCCCTAATCTGCCGACCGCCACCTACGTTATACTTATGTACCCCTAATCTGCTGCCCCTAACACCGCTGACCCCTATATTATATTTATTAACCCCTAACCTGCCCCCCACAACGTCGCCGCCAGCTACCTACAATAATTAACCCCTAATCTGCCGACCGCAAAGCGCCGCTACCTACGTTATCCTTATGTACCCCTAATCTGCTGCCCCTAACACCGCCGACCCCTATATAATATTTATTAACCCCTAATCTGCCCCCCTCAACGTCGCCTCCACCTGCCTACACTTATTAACCCCTAATCTGCCGAGCGGACCGCACCGCTACTATAATAAAGTTATTAACCCCTAATCCGCCTCACTCCCGCCTCAATAACCCTATAATAAATAGTATTAACCCCTAATCTGCCCTCCCTAACATTGCCGACACCTAACTTCAATTATTAACCCCTAATCTGCTGACCAAATCTCGCCGCTACTGTAATAAATGGATTAACCCCTAAAGCTAAGTCTAACCCTAACACTAACACCCCCTAAATTAAATATAATTTAAATCTAACAAAATAAATTAACTCTTATTAAATAAATTATTCCTATTTAAAGCTAAATACTTACCTGTAAAATAAACCCTAATATAGCTACAATATAAATTATAATTATATATAGCTATTTTAGGATTTATATTTATTTTACAGGTAACTTTGTATTTATTTTAACCAGGTACAATAGCTATTAAATAGTTAAGAACTATTTAATAGCTAAAATAGTTAAAAATAATTACAAAATTACCTGTAAAAATAAATCCTAACCTAAGTTACAATTAAACCTAACACTACACTATCAATAAATTAATTAAATAAAATACCTCCAATTACCTACAATTAAACCTAACACTACGCTATCAATACATTAATTAAATACAATACCTACAAATAACTACAATTAAATAAACTAACTAAAGTACAAAAAATTAAAAAGAACTAAGTTACAAAAAATAATAAAATATTAGAAAAATATTACAACAATTTTAAACTAATTACACCTACTCTAAGGCCCCCTAATAAAATAACAAAGCCCCCCAAAATAAAAAAATTGCCCTACCCTATTCTAAATTTAAAAAAGTTCAAAGCTCTTTTACCTTACCAGCCCTTAAAAGGACCTTTTGTGGGACATGCCCCAAAGAATTCAGCTCTTTTGCCTGTAAAAAAAACACATACAATACCCCCCCCCCCAACATTACAACCCACATACCCCTAATCTAACCCAAACCCTCCTTAAATAAACCTAACACTAAGCCCCTGAAGATCTTCCTACCTTATCTTCACCTCGCCGGGTATCACCGATCGGTCCTGGCTCCAAAATCTTCATCCAACCCAAGCGGAGGGCTGGCGATCCATAATCCTGCGGCTGAAGTAGGTCCAGAAGAGGCTCCAAAGTCTTCATCCTATCCCGGAAGAAGAGGCGATCCAGACCGGCAAGCATCTTGATCCAAGCGGCATCTTCTATCTTCATCCGATGAGGAACGGCTCCATTGTGAAGACCTCCAGCGCGGATCAATCTTCTTCCTCCAACGTCCAACTGAAGAATGACGGTTCCTTTAAGGGACGTCATCCAAGATGGCGTCCCTCGAATTCCGATTGGCTGATAGGATTCTATCAGCCAATCGGAATTAAGGTAGGAAAATTCTGATTGGCTGATGGAATCAGCCAATCCGATTGGCTGATTCAATCAGATTGAGCTTGCATTCTATTGTCTGATCGGAACAGCCAATAGAATGCAAGCTCAATCTGATTGGCTGATTCCATCAGCCAATCAGAATTTTCCTACCTTAATTCCGATTGGCTGATAGAATCCTATCAGCCAATTGGAATTCGAGGGACGCCATCTTGGATGACGTCCCTTAAAGGAACCGTCATTCTTCAGTTGGACGTCGGAGGAAGAAGATTGATCCACGCTGGAGGTCTTCACGATGGAGCCGTTCCTCATCGGATGGAGATAGAAGATGCCGCTTGGATCAAGATGGTTGCCGGTCTGGATCGCCTCTTCTTCCCGGATAGGATGAAGACTTTGGAGCCTCTTCTGGACCTCTTCAGCCGCAGGATTATGGATCGCCAGCCCCCGCTTGGGTTGGATGAAGATTTTGGAGCCAGAACCGATTGGTGATACCCGGCGAGGTGAAGATAAGGTAGGAAGATCTTCAGGGGCTTAGTGTTAGGTTTATTTAAGGGGGGTTTGGGTTAGATTCGGGGTCTGTGGGTGGTGGGTTGTAATGTCGGGGGGGGTATTGTATGTGTTTTTTTTTACAGGCAAAGAGCTGAATTCTTTGGGGCATGCCCCACAAAATGTCCTTTTAAGGGCTGGTAAGGTAAAAGAGCTTTGAACTTTTTTTAATTTAGAATAGGGTAGGGCATTTTTTATTTTGGGGGTCTTTGTTATTTATTAGGGGGCTTTAGAGTAGGTGTAATTAGTTTAAAATTGTAATATTTTTCTAATGTTTGTAAATATTTTATTATTTTTTGTAACTTAGTTCTTTTTTTTTTTTGTACTTTAGTTAGTTTATTTAATTGTAGTTATTTGTAGGTATTGTATTTAATTAATGTATTGATAGTGTAGTGTTAGGTTTAATTGTAGGTAATTGTAGGTATTTTATTTAATTTATTTATTGATAGTTTAGTGTTAGATTTAATTGTAACTTAGGTTAGGATTTATTTTACAGGTAATTTTGTAATTATTTTAACTATTTTAGCTATTAAATAGTTCTTAACTATTTAATAGCTATTGTACCTGGTTAAAATAAATAAAAAGGTTACCTGTAAAATAAATATAAATCCTAAAATAGCTATAATATAATTATTATTTATATTGTAGCTATATTAGGGTTTATTTTACAGGTAAGTATTTAGCTTTAAATAGGAATAATTTATTTAATAAGAGTTACTTTATTTTGTTAGATTTAAATTATATTTAACTTAGGGGGGTGGTGTTAGTGTTAGGGTTACACTTAGCTTTAGGGGTTAATCCATTTATTACAGTAGCGGCGAGATTCAGTCGGCAGATTAGGGGTTAATAATTGAAGTTTGGTGTCGGCGATGTTAGGGAGGGCAGATTAGGGGTTAATACTATTTATTATAGGGTTATTGAGGCGGGAGTGAGGCGGATTAGGGGTTAATAACTTTATTATAGTAGCGGTGCGGTCCGCTCGGCAGATTAGGGGTTAATAAATGTAGGCCGGTGAAGGCGACGTTGAGGGGGGGCAGATTAGGGGTTAATAAATATAATATAGGGGTCGGCAGTGTTAGGGGCAGCATATTAGGGGTACATAGCTATAATGTAGGTGGCGGTGGTGTACGGAGCGGCAGATTAGGGGTTAATAATAATATGCAGGGGTGTCAGCGATAGCAGGGGCAGCAGGATTAGGGGTTAATAAGTGTAAGGTTAGGGGTGTTTAGACTCGGGGTACATGTTAGAGTGTTAGGTGCAGACATAGGAAGTGTTTCCCCATAGAAAACAATGGGGCTGCGTTAGGAGCTGAACGCGGCTTTTTTGCAGGTGTTAGGTTTTTTTCAGCTCAAATGGCCCCATTGTTTTCTATGGGGGAATTGTGCACGAGCACGTTTTTGAAGCTGGCCGCGTCCGTAAGCACCGCTGGTATCTATAGTTGCAGTGGCGTTAAATTATGCTCTACGCTCCCTTTTTGGAGCCTAACGCACAGAAAACCCAGCCATTCTGTGAACTCTAAATACCAGCGGTATTTAAAAGGTGCGTGGGGAAAAAAAGCACGCGTAGCTAACGCACCCCCTTTGGCCGCAGAACTCTAAATCTAGGCGTAAGTGTGAAATCTATGTGTATGTTTCAGTTTTAAAAGGCGAAACATCAGATGGCACAAACCTAACTCTGCTACATATGTTGTCATTTTGGAGATTTTGTAAACACAATTACAGTGGAAAGCTCTGCCTTCTGCAGACTCAAGTCCAGATTAACCTCTCCAAATGTTGTGTTAAAGGGATATGAAACAAACAAAAAAAAAATTTTGTAAAACATACAGAACATACAATTTTAAAAGTATCCAATTTGCTTCTATAATTCCGCTAGTATTCTTTGTTGAAGAGCTGCCTAGACAGGTGTCTGCAGCATTACATGGCAGCAAATAGTGCTGTCATCTAGTGCTCTTGCAAATGGATAACTTTCTTGCAAAACTGCTGCCAGATAGTGCTCAATAATGTATATTCCTACTTTCATTTTTGGGTTTCATATCCCTTTAATGTAATGGAAGACTTCAGGATAATGCTGTAAATACAAGGTGTTTACTGTCCCTTTAACAGTATGTAGAATATTTGCAGAGAAACATACACAATTAGATCCTTGTTTTTTATCTCCTAAAGTGCAGGGATTTATGGGAAGGCAATATCTAAAATAAATAGAAAACTAACGAAAGTGCTTTCCTCCATTCCACTTCATTACATGTAAGAAATATTCACACTGAAAAAAAAAACTTTGATCCCTTTATTACCCATTCCCCAGTTTTGCACAGCAAAACACAGTTTTATTAATACACTTTTTACCCTCTGTGATTACCTTGTATCTAAGCCTCTGTAGACTGCCCCTTATCTCAGTTCTTTTAACAGACTTGCATTTTAGCCAGTCAATGCTGACTCATAAATAACTCCACGGAAGTGAGCACAATGCTATATATATGGCACACATGAGCTAGCACTGTCTTGTTGTGAAATACTGTCAACTGAAATAAGAGGCGGCCTTCAAGGGCATAGAATTAGCATATGAGTCCTACATAGGTTTAGCTTTCAACAAAGAATACCAAGAGAACAAATCAAAGTTGTTTAAAATTGAATGCCCTATCTGAATCATGAAAGTTTAATTTTGACTTGTCTGTTCCTTTAAGCATCAGTTGCATTATTTCACAGTATGTTGCCATCCTCCTTCAGAGACACTATTTCAGGTCTGATTATAAAAACCATGCTGATTTTTTAAATGTATTTAATGCAATTATTGGTGTTAAGACCTTAACTTTAGGACATGTGGTAAAAGTCATATTTCTCATGCGTCTTCAGCATGACCTACACCCCCCCAAAAGATATATTGCTATAACAATAGTATACTCAGTTATAGGTAAGTTAATCTGTAGAATACTTATCACTCCAGCAAGTTTGTGCTTTTTATTCCTTCATAAACAGGAATGCTGGAAATCTAAATAAATTCTTTTTTTTTAGTAGTATTTTCTGTGTGTGTTTTTTTTATTAAACTACCTAGGTCAACCCACAGAAAGACATCATAGTATGACTGACAAAATAACTTACAGGTAGTATATGCACCATAGTTTAAAACTGTATTATCACCAATGTTTTTAACTGTGAAAAAGGAAGTCATTTTATTTGTTTAAATGTAAATTATGTATGCACAAACATTTAGACACTGAAAGATGCTGTGTGAAACAACCAAGACATGTTGTTTAAAAACAGCCCATAAACAGCCAAAAAAAGTTATGGGCTAGATAAATCCAAAAATATTTTTGGAAAACCCATGCAAAAAGTGTTTAATTGAACAAATTACATGCACTCATTTGTCATTTTTGCATTACTGAAACTAGTTAATTATAGCCTTGATCACACTCTAGTAGCTGCCCCCCCCCCCCTACAGTGGGTTTTCAGATGCTGAGAGGCACATCTTGAGTTTCAGACAGTCTCAATCACAGGTTGTTGAGAGTTTTGAGCTTGCTGGGAGAATAAAAGCCCTATTTCTCACATGGAACAATACTTTTCTCAGTGATCACAATCCATTTTCTCAATACTTTTCAACAGTTTTTCAGCACCATTTTTTCACTTATCAAATTCAACACCTAAAGGTAGTTGATAAATTTAAAAACAAGATTTCTTAGGAAACCGGAGAAATGTTAGCACTGCGGAATCTGTTTTTTAGCGCTGCAGAATTTGCATCGGAAAAAAACTTGGCAACTTAGTAGTTTTTATGATATACAGGTTTGAGAACTGTTAAAATCCTGTTATAAAAGACGAAATAACTTGTGGTCCTTTTCGTATAAATTAATAATTTTACACATTGTTTCTTGATTTCAGATGAAAATCTTGCTTAACTGTTTCCTCAATCAATGATTAAAAAAATATTTAAAAAAAATAACCTTTAAAGTATTAAAAATTTTAAAAATATATTTTAAACATGCCCAGAATATCCTTCATACCCAAATAAAAATGGCATTGCGTTTTTTTTAAAACTGATCAGGATGATTTTTGAAAATAAAAGGTTTATTAAATACATGTTAATAATTATTTTTCTATAGACTCTTCAAAGGGATTCATTTAAACACCCACCTGTAATGCCATCTATAGGGTGCTAAATGGACATTGTAGTTCCCAGTTTAGTTTCAAACTTTGTCAGGAGGTTTTCAGAGGAGCCAAATACATTTGGGAATATGGATCACTTGAGAAAAACTCTGACTAATTCAGCCTTATGGCTTCATTTTTTAAGCTGCGAGAGCCGCTTCGGAGCCTCAGCATTTCAGAGTTGCGTGCAGATGCTGCCTGCCTGCTGCAAGGCTGGGTAGATGAGGTTCATGATTAGTGAACTTTGTCCACTTGCATTTCAGGCAATTAGTGCTGACTCAAATAACTCCACAGGTGTGAGCACTATGTTATCTATATTGCACACATGAACTAACGCCCTCTTAATTGTTAAAAACTGACAAATGCATCAGAAAGAGGCGGCCTTTAAGGACTTAAAAATTAGCTTATGAGATCTACCTAGGTTTAGCTTTCAACTAAGAGTAACAAAAGAACAAAGCAAACTTGATGATAAAATAAATTAGAAAGTTGTTTAACATTACATGCCTATCTGAAGTTTAATTTGGACTTCACTAACCCTTTAATTGGGAAATATAACTATAAAAATAACATACACGATTTTTATATTCTGTACAACATAATTTTATGTCCCTTTTAAAAACATACTAGATAGATAGATAGATAGATAGATAGATGGATAGAGCAATAGATAGATAGATCATGAAGACAACAAAATGAGTCTATACTAAAGAAAAAACACCTTTACTCTGTATACAAGAACAAAATGTTTGGTATCCTATCAAGTTAGTATACTATATAATGTTTACTTTTTTATGGCTATTACTAAGGGTTATGTTGCCTTTTTCTTCATTATACACAGTTGATATGTTGCAGTATTTCGTTAACCCACATTAATTCTGTATGCGTTTCACTAATGCAATTTCAGCCACCATGTAATTTATAAATATTTAATTGTGCATATAATTAGCTGCTTGGCGCATTATACACAGTGTTACATAAAAAATAGATATGCTGTGCAGAACAGTAATTATATTTTATATAATTTCTACCCATAAAGGTTATTTTTTTTCAGTAACCTTGATGGTTTTTATGTATCAAAAAATAGTAATTAAAGAGACACTGAACCCAATTTTTTTCTTTCATGATTCAGATAGAGCGTGAAATTTAAGCAACTTCTAATTTACTCCTATTATCAATTTTTCTTTCGTTCTCTTGCTATCATTTTATTTAAAAGCAGGAATGTAAATCTTAGCAGCCAGCCCATTTTAGTTCAGCACCATGGAAAGTGGTTGCTTGTTGGGAGGCTTACATTACCCCACCAATAAGCAAGGCATAACCCCAGGTTCTCAACCAAAAATGGGCCCAGCTCCTATGCATCACATTCCTGCTTTTTAAATAAAAATAGGCAAGAGAACGAAGAAAAAATTGATAATAGGAGTAAATTAGAAAGTTGCTTAAATTGCATGCACTATCTGAATCATGAAAGAAAAAATTTGGGTTTAGTGTCCCTGTTAAATAGGGTTTCTAAGGTGTATACACACTATCGAGGACAAAACCTTTATAGTATTGGCCAATCTGTACCAATCTATGAATAATTTAAGTTTTTTTTTTTCCAACCAAGCGAATAGTCTTCAACAATATATAGCTTTGGCCTGTATCACATTAGTGTAAATATTAGTGTAAATATTCAACCTTACGTTTTAAAATACCCAACTTCACATTTCATTATAACATTATTAGAAGGTTTTTATGGGTTACAGTGTGGACTGAAATAGTTTTCCTGCAATAAACATGCTTTGACAAGCAAAAGCAAGATGGGGAAAAAACATGAAATCTTATTGACTCTAATAAAAAATAAATGATAATCATAATGCACCCATTTGTGATGTAAACTTAAAGGGACATTTTACTTCAAAAATATTATCCATAACTGATTTATGTATTTATATTGTGAAACATTTGAAGTTTACCTTATGCACATTGGCTTGTATGAACTTCCTGCCTAATGCTGATTGGCTGGTGGTGTGCTAATTCTCATTAGCTGCAAGACACAAATGCTTTATGTTACCTAGCAACCAATGAAAACTAGTAAAAGTGTAGTTTTTGCCCCTCTTAAATGGATAATAGAATTTGTTTATTTTTGCTTTACCTACTGACTTTTTAACTATGAAAAACAAACTACCATATACTGGTTAAAAAATTAAATAGCTAAACTGATTCTTGTAGATGAGCTTTAGCATTATTGGCCTTATCAGTCTATGTAGTGATATGATTGTTTTCTCTATGTTAAAGGGACACTTAAGTCAAAATTAAACTTTCATGATTCAGATAGAGCAGTAATTTAAAAATGTTTCTTTATACTTCCATTAACAATGTGCACAATCTCTTTAGTATTTACATTTTTGTTCACCAGCTCATACTGAGCATGTGCAAGAATTCACAGAATATATGTATATGCATTTGTGATTGGCTGATGGTTTGAAGTTCAGTACCTAAGTGCTATTGCATTGTCCTTTTATCATGCATTTGTTGATTATACAAATCTACTGTATTTAATGGTCATTTAAGCAGTGTTACCCAGGAACATTTGCTTACCCGCATATTATAAAGGCTTCTGTTCAAAGAAAATCTTACCCACAAATCACTTTTAATATTAGGTGACACTTTACTGTTTCTTTTTTGGTCAACGGACCGTAAACATATTTGCTAAATATTTTTTTCCATAAAAACACAATGGCAAAATTGTGTAATAAATTGTGAGATGCGCTGGAAGATGTCTCAGGGGAGATGCCATTTCTCAGACGGACAAGCTTGCATCATTGTGAGTAGATTTTTTGGTTCATGCTGTTATTTGTGGGCATTGAGCATTAAAAAAGCGATGCAATCAAATGTAATGTCTCCATATGATATTGGGACGAAGTACAAATTACAAAGAATCTGATAAGAGCTCAGAGACAAATTTACATTTTGGTGCAGTATTATTCCAAGGTGACCTTGACAAAAACATGATAGTACGATTTTTATTAATACAAATGTTGTTATCAATTATTCAATGTATCCCAACTTTAAGTTTGTGGTTTTTTTTATTATGCATTTATTACTAGACTGCCTACTTGTGCTAGAAAACATGATTATTATCTAGGTAAACATTTTTGGTATATCTCATGTTATCATGTTATGTTATATATTAGTATTGGAAGCTCCTGAGCTGTTTTCAACAAAAAATACCAAGAGAACAACATTTAATAATTCAAGTAAATTAGAAAGTTGTTTAAAATTGCATGCTCTATCTAAATCATAAAAGAACATTTGGGGTTTTGTGTCCCTTTAACTAACTTACAAAAAAGGGTTTCTAGAGATTGTCTTAAAGGGACATTCTAAAGCAACACATCATGTGCTTTAAATCATTACGCAGTTTTGTTTTGGATTACATACTAATCCTAGCTTGCTGTGTGTTTAACCCTGTGGGGTTTAGACCACATAGGTAAAGTCCTTCTCAAGAGCAAGAAATATTAGCAGCTACAGAGTATAACATGGATGGCGAGTGATAGTCATTTAGAACTGCCATGACTGGTGTGTTTCCAGCGCACTAGCTAGCAGCTTAGCTGCCAACCCTCCTGTGGCATCAAAACCAATGACGATCAAAGGTATACATGAGCAGCTAGGTGTGCTCGTGGACTAGCTATGTGCATATGCTGTTGGTGCTTGGGCCAGGCAAACAGCTAGTTTTGGAAAGTTAGTGCAAAAAGCAATTTGAATCAAGGGTAAATATTTTTAAAAAAATATACAAAAATGGCCTATAGATGTAAAATGCTGAAATGTGTGCTTCATGATTTTTCTTTTAAACCATTTTTATGTTAATAAAAACTGTATGGTTTTTCTGTTGTATTAAATGTGCGATGCACACTAAGTGCCTGGCGTTACCAAATTAGTCCAATCTTGCATAAATAAAAAGCAGACTATTAGTAACTTATTGTTCTGCTTCAGAAGTATAGAGACTCAGTGGCAGACTAATAGAATTGATGGCGTCAGCTTTTAATTTAGAAATGTCTGCCAGTTGTCTTATATTTAAATAATTCAATTACAAAATGCTATAAAGGGGAATATATAGGGCTTTAGAAGCTTAAACTGACAATGTTACAAATTAATAATTAGTATAGTCCTTTACCCAAAGAAAAGAAATCTATGTCCTGCTTTTTCAGATTTATTTGACTCTAAAAGCTAAATATGGTTGATTAGGGTCAAAAGACTTTATTATTTTATAAAACCTAAAGCAATTTATTTTTTATCGTGAATTTGAATTCAAAATTATAATAATTTGTTTTTACTTTTCAGTTGATCATTTAAAGCCATTTAGACCACATGTGTAATATATTCGTTAAAGCTTAACTTTTTTTCTTTATAATACGGACGGCAAATATAGTAAATATTAAAATAAAATAGTAGCTGCCTTGAAAGATATGATCAGATTGACAAGTTGTTATATTAGCTCCATGTCCAAATAACCTTCATTAAACTCAACAAGACCATTAGTATCCATCTACCTATATATGGCAGATCTTTGAAATTAAACAATATAATAATAATAAGAATAATAAGAATAAAAAATAAAATAATAATAATACAGGTGGGACCGCGTTTTACAACGTTCAATTTACACCGTTTCAGAATAACAACCTTTTTATCCAGTGATGTGACTGCTATTGAAAAGCATTGAGAAGCAGTGCATTTTATTAAAATAGCCAGTATTTGGAGCTGTCCGCTTGTGTTGCAGCAAAGCCAAGCAAAGCTGAAATTAATCAGTTTAACCAGACCTGAGCTATCGAGCAGATTTCAAAGGAACAAGATCTTCCTGTCTTTAAATCTGTCCAGTTTGGAATGCATAGAAAGAACTGTTAGCAGAAAAATGCAAGCAAAGTCTGTGTTGTGTGGTTATTTTATTAGGTTTATAATGCTGTTTAGCAAATGTTTTTGTTCATTTAACTTAGTTTAATTATATATTCTGTGTTGTGTGATTTTTTTATTATGCTTATAATGCTGTTTAGCATTCAAAGTCTTCATTTCAAAGCTTTAAAAATAATGTATTAGGTGTTGCTTATGACAATTTTGAGAGGGGCCTGGAACCTATCTCTCTTACTTCCCATTAAAGGATTACTTTCTGTTATCATTTTAAGCTAAACAACTAACATATTAAAGTTATAAACATTAATTAAAACCTACTGACCTATATTTTCTCCAAAAACGAAGTTTCATAAAGTTCTAAAAGTTATATCTTTTATTCGCCGATGATGTCACGTTATCCTGCCCACCTATTTTCAGCACTGCATGTTCAAAATACTTAAAACCAATAACTTTGTGTTTAAAGCGCCATTTTGAAACCTACGGATTGGTACAGATCAAAGGATACCCACAGAGTGGGTTTGGAAAACAATTAAATTTGCAGACAAGATTCTGATATACGGTAGAGATATGTTAATGAAATGCTATTGATAAAAAGCGTATTTGGGGTATGTTAGTTAGTAACATGCATAGAAAATATTTACTTACAGTGGCCCTTTAACTTACATTATAAACTGGGGTTTCAATTTACAACGGTTTTGATTTACAACCATTCCTTTCTGGAACCTAACCCCCGGCGTAAACTAAGGGCTAGCAGTACAAATCCGGAAATTCCAAAATCTAAACTTATTCTGAAAACCAAACTTTTTAAAATATATATATATAAATGAAGATAAAAAAATACAATGTTCCTTATTTGTAAGTCACAATCTTTTCCTGCCTGTGTCTTTGAAATGCAAATAATTGTCTATATTTATTTTAAACCAACAATAATGTACCTTTCTGATTACCGTGCTGTACTATCTTTCTAAGGGTACTATGTAATCAAAAGTATTACAAATAATATAAAGCTACCTTTGGTTGCATTTTACAAGCTGTACTATGACATCAGTGACCCAATATATTGGTTATTTTACACTTGGTTCCAAATATTCCAAAATGCTAACTATTCTGCAATCCAAATTTTTTATGCTGTTGGCATTCAGCGATGTCAGGCAAACATGATCGCTACAGCGTATCATGTCCGTCCGACTCTTAATAAATCGGCCCCCACCAGGTGTGTAGACGTCTAAAAGCTAATTTAGGTTTTTAGATGTGATACATCACTTTATTAATTACAATATTAACTCTTCATCCTCCATCCCACTGGTAATTTAAATAGCAAAATATCTTAGTATTAGGTTGATCACAGTATTTAGACATTATTTTTCTACCGAATTCACCATTAAAGCCTACCGAGATTTTGAGAAGATAAATCATTTGATACGTTTTTATAAATACTGTGACCAACCCCATTATCTCATTAAAGGTTATAGAGAGATACATATTTAAAGGGACAGACATGTAAAACTGCATTAATATAAACTGAGCCTAACAAATTTACACAACCTTCCAGTTAACTTCTGTTAAAAAATTGACTTTGTTCTTTTGTCTCCGTCATTGAAAAGTGTAGCTCCCAGTTGTGAATTGTTGTGCTGAGAATACCAAGCAAAGCAAATTAGATAATAGAAGAAAACTAGAAGATTGTTTCAAATTTTGTTCACAGATTTCATTGTACATGTTGCTGGATATTTTTGTTATTATAAGAAACAACTAAAGGTAACAGATCAAAACATAAATACAACCTGAAAGCTAATACTTGCTACTAAATGCAACATTTGCAAAATATCAAAATCATCATTAAAGGGATATGAAAATCCAACATTTTTCTTTTGCCAGAGCATACAATTAAAAAAAAAACCTTTCTAATTTACTTATATTGTCAAATCTGCTTTGTTCTCATGGTATTCTTATTTGTTGAATAGAAATCTAGATATGTAGGGTGCACTACATGGCAGGAAAAAGTGCTGTCATATATTACTGCAGTCATGTGCACGCTCCTAAGCTGTCCTCCCTACTTTTCAACAAAAGATATGAAGAGAACTAGGAAAATGTCATTATAGAAGTAAAATGATAAGTTGTTTAAAATCACTTGTTCTATCTGAAATAAAAATTTGGGTTTCATGTCCCTTCTTCTACTATTCCTATGAGTCACCTGGCACTTCCCAGGGCTACTGATCAATGAGCCCTTTATCAAAATTAAATTCTTCTAATGCTCTAATACCCTGTGTAAACCACAGATCCTCCCAGAGTATAGTCTGACTATAACCTGCAACAGTTCAGATATTCCATGCAAAAAGTGTAGGTCGTATTAATATACTCTTCACAAACAAATGTTACCTAAGTATATAAAGGTGACTGTTTAGTTTTTATAAATAATAATACTCCTCTAGGCCCATTTATTATTTTTCAATAAGGGATTCCAAGAGAACAAAGTATATTTGAAAATAGAAGTGAATTTAAAAGCGTCTTAAAAGTTACATACTATATCTGAATCATGCAAGTTTAATTTTGACTTTCCTATCCCTTTAAGCACTATAAACCATTACGTTGAACACGTGAGTAACATTTCCTTTGCGCATTTGAGTATTTGAGTATTTTTTAGGAGCTTTGTTAAAGAGCAATATTAAAAGATACATTGCTAAATCTTAAAGGGACAGTCTAGGCCAAAATAAACTTTCATGATTCAGATAGAGCATGTAATTTACTTTTATCACCAATTTTGCTTTGTTCTCTTGATATTCTTAGTTGAAAGCCTAATCTAGGAGGTTCATATGCTAATTTCTTAGACCTTGAAGGCCACCTCTTTTCAGAATGCATTTGAACAGTTTTCCACCACTAGAGGGTGTTAGTTCACGTATTTCATATAGATAACACTGTGCTCGTGCACGTGAAGTTATCTGGGAGCAGGCAGTGATAGGCTAAACTGCAAGTCTGTCAAAAGAACTGAAATAAAGGGGCAGTTTGCAGAGGCTTAGATACAAGATAATCACAGAGGTTAAAAGTATATTATTATAACTGTGTTGGTTATGCAAAACTGGGGAATGGGTAATAAAGGGTTTATCTATCTTTTAAAACAATAAAAATTCTGGTGTAGACTGTCCCTTTAAGTCAATATGTTTGAAGATTAGTTTATTATTTGTTTCCAAAACTCACATAATTTGAAAGAACGCTACCAAACATGACACATATCCCCTCCTCTGCCCCACATCTACACCTGGTCAATTTTTTAGTGTAGAACACAGATATTGCCAAACACTCAGGGCCGGCCTTAGGGCAAGGCGAGCGAGGCGGCTGCCTAGATCTCCGCTTTTAGGGGGGCCCCGCACTCGTGCAAGCTGGTGCAAACTTTTGCTGCAATTTATTTTTTTTAAATGCTGCCATTATTATTATTATTTTTTTTGTTACCATTTTTTGGCAGCACTTTACAGGGGACGGCACCAGGGCAGGCAGTACTCTTAGATACCACATGACCACATGCTGAGAGGGTGTGACAGGGTAGCGGATGTTGACATGCAGGGGTCAGATCTGATGTGACTGTGTTTTATCCCTTCTTATCTTCTTTCTCCTTTCTCTACCTTCTCTTCTCTCTCTGTCTACCCCTTCTCTCAATCTTCCTCTTTACTCTGTTTCTTTTCTTTTTTCTCCCCTCTCACCCTTCAATCTCACCACTGTCTATCATGCTCTCATCTCTATCTCCCCTCTATCCTTCCATTATCTCTTTACTCTGTTCCTGCTCCTCTCTCACTTTCTCTTTTGCTCCCACTTCTTTCTTCCTCATCACTCCCCCTCTCTCTATCCACTCTTTTTCCCTTTACTGCCCATTCTCTGTCTCCCTTGCTCATATCTGCCCCCTCAATATTTCCTCTCTTTCTTTTCTCTTCTCTCCTTCTGTGTCTTATTTCTGAAAAGTGTGTACTTCTCTGTGTGTGGGCTGTGTGTGTTTGATGTGTGTGTGTATGTGTGGGCTGTGTGTGTGTGGGCTGTGTGTGTGGGGGGGGGGGCTGTGTGCATGTTGGCTGTGTGCATGTTGGCTGTGTGCGTGTTGGCTGTCTTTGTGTGTGTGGGCTGTGTGCGTGTGTGGGCTCTGTGCATGTTGGCTGTGTGCGTGTTGGCTGTCTTTGTGTGTGTGGGCTGTGTGTGAGGGCTGTGTGTGTGGGCTGTGTGTGTGTTTGTGTGTGTGTGCGTGGGCTGTGTGTGTGGGCTGTGTGTGTGTGGGGGGGCTGTGTACATGTTGGCTGTGTGCGTGTTGGCTGTCTTTGTGTGTGTGGGCTGTGTGTGTGGGCTCTGTGCATGTTGGCTGTGTGCGTGTTGGCTTTCTTTGTGTGTGTGGGCTGTGTGTGAGGGCTGTGTGTGAGGGCTGTGTGTGTGGGCTGTGTATGTGGGCTGTGTGTGTGTGTGTGCATGGGCTGTGTGTGTGGGCTCTGTGCATGTTGGCTGTGTGCGTGTTGGCTGTCTTTGTGTGTGTGGGCTGTGTGTGAGGGCTGTGTGTGAGGGCTGTGTGTGTGAGCTGTGTGTGTGGGCTGTGTGTGTGTGTGTGGGCTGTGTGCGTGGGCTGTGTGTGTGGGCTGTGTGTGAGGGCTGTGTGTGTGTGGGCTGTGTGTGTGGGCTGTGTGTGTGTGCTGTGTGTGAGGGCTGTGTGTGTGGGCTGTGTGTGTGGGCTGTCTGTGTGTGGGCTGTGGGCTGTCTGTGTGTATCGGGGTTGGAGGCGGAGATGGGGCGGGGTTGGTGGCGGGGAGAAAGGGGCCCCATTTTGTCATCCTGCCTTGGGCCCTGCAAACACTTATGAAATTTAAGTCTATACATAGCTCTCTTCCTCAACTTTCCATAACTCAAGGTATAACTCTCGGATTCCCTTATTGTAAAATGTAGTATACAATTTCTAGTGTGTGACTAATAGGCTGTGGTGAAGTATATGATCTGAGAAAGTTTCCTCTATCATTGTGTAGACTAATAAATGTATGTACCTGTTAAAAGGATACCACTGGCTAAAGAAACTTTCCATATATAAAGTTATCTTTAAGCTGATATTTACAGGTAACACAACTTTTAGGTCTATACTATCAGTGCTATAAAAACTGTGTTATTGTAACAAAATAAATACAAAATACACAGTTCATCAAATTGTATGTAGGTTTTTACTGTTAAAGATAATATAGTTTAACCATTTTCCGTATGGAGTACTATTTATTTATTTGATTAACATAACACAATTTATATAGCCCCGTCTTTATTGTTCTATGAAATATAAATATACAAACCCTGATGCTATTTTAAGTCCATCACACATGACTGTCAAATGTATGAATTGTTTTCTATTGAGGAAATCCTGTATATATGTAGAATGCATAATTAATGTACGTCAATACTCTCTTCATGCACCTTCAGCAAAATCATTTTATTTATTTTCAATCAGTTAGGAACAGGACAGATGTTCAGCATATTACTTGCAATGGAGTTGGGCATTCAAGCCTTATTGTGAGATTTGAGATTGATGTAGCATGAACATTTAGTATCTGTCATACTCCCAATGATTTTTTCTTAACTTTTCTTTAACCAGTACTTAAATAGACACTAAAGTTACTTAATTAAACTTTCTTGATTCATGTAATTTCTATTATCAACATGTGCACATTTTTTTAGGCTGAGTTCACAGTATATACTTATATGTGTTTTGTGATTGGCTAATTGTTGGGAAGGGAAAATGGAAGTAACTTTGAAATTTGTCCAAAAAAATGTACTTCTCAGACTAAGTGCTATTGCTTTGCCCAGTTATTATGCATTTTTTGTTTATGCAATTCTAATTGTCCTATAAATATTGGAATGTTCAGTAAAGTTGGGGATACAAAAGGCACAAACAGCTATTTCAACTTACAAAATAAGGTTAAAAGAGTCATTTGTAGTCAATTTAATAAACTCCAGCAGGTAAAATTGATTATTGAAAATAAAAATAAAGGGAAGAAAAAGAAAATCACAGTGCAATGTCTCTTTAAGCTTCATTATAATCAGTAGAGCTCAATATATCTTGTTACTGTTTGCTTCTCGGCTTACAGAGCAAGTGCCACTGTGAAGATTACTAGCATCACAAAAACACCTTCAAATGCTTAAAGGGACATTAAACCCGTTTTTTTCATGATTTAGGTAGAAGATACAATTTTAAACAACTTTCCAGTTTACTTCTATTATCAAATGTGCTTCATTCTCTTGGTATCATTTGTTGAAGGAGCAGCAATGTACTAATGGTTTCTAACTGAACACATGGGTGAGACAATGATAACTGGTATATATGCAGCCACCAATCAGCAGCTAGAACCTATGTTCTTTGCTGCTCCTGAGCTTACTTAGATAAACCTTTCAGCAAAGGATAACAAGAGAAGGAAGCAAATTAAATAATAGGAGGAGTAAATTGGAAAATTGTTTAAAATTGTATGTTCTGTCTAAATCATGAATGTCTAATTATGACTTTCCTTTCCTTTTAAGGAACAAACAAAATAGAAAAAGTCCTCTATAAAACTGTTGTCTCTCACATATGCAAAAAAAGAATAACCTGAAACAAATTAAAGTGATATTGTTATTTGCTGTTGTAATAAAACAGCACTAAGCAGTGGGTTATAGTTAATAAAAATCATTGCAATATGAATTTTTTTATTTAACTTATGAGGGGTCCATTACTTCCTGTCACAATCCTACATGGGGACTGTATTCTATATAGGAAGGCTAAGTAGCAGCCTGTCCTTTGAAGTGTTGCTAGGAGACTCCTATAAAATTTCCAGTCAGTTTATTGCCCATGTTCATTAGAGGACTTAATTACAGGATCAGTCTATACCACTTAATAAAAATCATTGCAATATGAATTTCTTCTGTTATGTGTGATCAGTCCACGGGTCATCATTACTTCTGGGATATAACTCCTCCCCAACAGGAAATGCAAGAGGATTCACCCAGCAGAGCTGCATATAGCTCCTCCCCTCTATGTCACTCCCAGTCATTCTCTTGCACCCAACGACTAGATAGGATGTGTGAGAGGACTATGGTGATTATACTTAGTTTTTATAACTTCAATCAAAAGTTTGTTATTTTACAATAGCACCGGAGCGTGTTATTGCCTCTCTGGCAGAGTTTGAAGAAGAATCTACCAGAGTTTTTACTATGATTTTAACCGGAGTAGTTAAGATCATATTGCTGTTTCTCGGCCATCTGAGGGAGGTAAAAGCTTCAGATCAGGGGACAGCGGGCAGATGAATCTGCATTGAGGTATGTAGCAGTTTTTATTTTCTGAGTGGAATTGATGAGAAATTCCTGCCATACCGTTATAATGACATGTATGTATACTCTACACTTCAGTATTCTGGGGATGGTACTTCACTGGAATTACTCTGTAAAAAGTACATTAAACCTTTTAATAGGTATTTATTATGTTAAACGTTTTTGCTGGAATGTAGAATCGTTTGCATTTTCTGAGGTACTGAGTGAATAAATGTTTGGGCATTATTTTTCCACTTGGCAGTTGCTTGTTTTAATTGTGACAGTTTCGTTTCTCTCTCACTGCTGTGTGTGAGGGGGAGGGGCCGTTTTTGGCGCTCTTTGCTACGCATCAAAAATTTCCAGTCAGTTACTCTTGTATTTCCTGCATGATCCGGTTCATATCTAACAGAACTCAGGGGTCTTCAAACTTCTTTGAAGGGAGGTAGATTCTCTCAGCAGAGCTGTGAGATTTATATATTGACTGTGATTAAAAACGTTGTTCTGTTATTTTTACGTTTCAAATTTAATTATTGTTACTTTACTAATGGGAACAAACCTTTGCTAAAAGTTGTGTTGTTTTTCAAGGATTGATGCTATAACAGTTTTTCAGTTCATTATTTCAACTGTCATTTAATCGTTTAGTGCTTCTTTGAGGCACAGTACGTTTTTGTTAAATAAGATTGTAACCAAGTTGCAAGTTTATTTGCTAGTGTGTTAAGCATGTCTGATTCAGAGGAAGATACCTGTGTCACTTGTTCCAATGCCAAGGTGGAGCCCAATAGAAATTTATGTACTAACTGTATTGATGCTACTTTAAATAAAAGCCAATCTGTACAAATTGAACAAATTTCACCAAACAGCGAGGGGAGAGTTATGCCGACTAACTCGCCTCACGTGTCAGTACCTGCATCTCCCCGCCCGGGAGGTGCGTGATATTGTGGCGCCTAGTACATCTGGGCGGCCATTACAGATAACATTACAAGATATGGCTACTGTTATGACTGAAGTTTTGGCTAAATTACCAGAACTAAGGGGCAAGCGTGATCACTCTGGGGTGAGAACAGAGTGCGCTGATAATACTAGAGCCATGTCTGATACTGCGTCACGGCTTGCAGAGCATGAGGACGGAGAGCTTCATTCTGTGGGTGACGGTTCTGATCCAAACAGATTGGATTCAGATATTTCAAATTTTAAATTTAAATTGGAGAACCTCCGTGTATTACTAGGGGAGGTTTTAGCGGCTCTTAATGATTGTAACACTGTTGCAATACCAGAGAAATTGTGTAGGTTGGATAAATACTTTGCGGTACCGGCGAGTACTGACGTTTTTCCTATACCTAAGAGACTAACTGAAATTGTTACTAAGGAGTGGGATAGACCCGGTGTGCCGTTCTCACCCCCTCCAATATTTAGAAAGATGTTTCCAATAGACGCCACCACACGGGACTTATGGCAAACGGTCCCTAAGGTGGAGGGAGCAGTTTCTACTTTGGCTAAGCGTACCACTATCCCGGTGGAGGATAGCTGTGCTTTTTCAGATCCAATGGATAAAAAATTAGAGGGTTACCTTAAGAAAATGTTGTTCAACAAGGTTTTATATTGCAACCCCTTGCATGCATCGCGCCGATTACGGCTGCGGCAGCATTTTGGATGGAGTCTCTGGAAGAGAACCTTAGTTCAGCTACGCTGGACGACATTACGGACAGGCTTAGAGTCCTTAAACTAGCTAATTCATTCATTTCGGAGGCCGTAGTACATTTAACCAAACTTACGGCTAAGAACTCAGGATTCGCCATTCAGGCACGTAGGGCGCTGTGGCTAAAATCCTGGTCAGCTAATGTAACTTCTAAGTCCAAATTACTTAATATACCTTTCAAAGGGCAAACTTTATTTGGGCCCGGTTTGAAAGAAATTATCGCTGACATTACAGGAGGTAAGGGCCACGCCCTGCCTCAAGACAAAGCCAAGGCTAAGGCTAGACAGTCTAATTTTCGTCCCTTTCGGAATTTCAAAGCAGGAGCAGCACCAACTTCCACTGCACCAAAACAGGAGGGAGCCGTTGCTCGTTACAGACAAGGCTGGAAACCTAACCAGTCCTGGAACAAGGGCAAGCAGGCCAGGAAACCTGCTGCTGCCCCTAAGACAGCATGAATCGAGGGGCCCCCGATCCGGGACCGGATCTAGTGGGGGGCAGGACTCTCTCTCTTCGCCCAGGCTTGGGCAAGAGATGTTCAGGATCCCTGGACCGCTAGAGATCATATCTCAGGGATACCTTCTAGACTTCAAATTCTCTCCCCCAAGAGGGAGATTTCATCTGTCAAGGTTGTCAACAAACCAGATAAAGAAAGAAGCGTTTCTACGCTGTGTACAAGATCTGTTATTAATGGAGTGATCCATCCGGTTCCGCGGTCGGAACAAGGACAAGGGTTTTACTCAAACCTGTTTGTGGTTCCCAAAAAAGAGGGAACTTTCAGGCCAATCTTGGATTTAAAGATCCTAAACAAATTCCTAAGAGTTCCATCGTTCAAAAGGGAAACTATTCGGACAATCTTACCCATGATCCAAAAGGGTCAGTACATGACCACAGTGGATTTAAAGGATGCTTACCTTCACATACCGATTCACAAAGATCATTACCGGTATCTAAGGTTTGCCTTCTTAGACAGGCATTACCAGTTTGTAGCTCTTCCATTCGGATTGGCTACGGCTCCAAGAATCTTCACAAAGGTTCTGGGTGCCCTTCTGGCGGTACTAAGACCGCGAGGAATTTCGGTAGCTCCGTACCTAGACGACATTCTGATACAAGCTTCAAGCTTTCAAACTGCCAAGTCTCATACAGAGTTAGTTCTGGCATTTCTAAGGTCGCATGGATGGAAAGTGAACGAAAAGAAGAGTTCTCTCTTTCCTCTCACAAGAGTTCCATTCTTGGGGACTCTTATAGATTCTGTAGAAATGAAGATTTATCTGACAGAAGACAGATTAACAAAGGCTTCTAAATGCATGCCGTGTCCTTCATTCCATTCAACTCCCGTCAGTAGCTCAATGCATGGAGGTGATCGCTTAATGGTAGCAGCAATGGACATAGTACCCTTTGCACGTCTACATCTCAGACCGCTGCAATTATGCATGCTGAGTCAGTGGAATGGGGATTACTCAGACTTGTCCCCTACTCTGAATCTGGATCAAGAGACCAGAAACTCTTCTATGGTGGCTTTCTCGGCCACATCTGTCCAGGGGGATGCCATTCAGCAGGGCCGGACTGGACAATTGTAACAACAGACGCCAGCCTACTAGGTTGGGGCGCTGTCTGGAATTCTCTGAAGGCTCAGGGACAATGGAATCAGGAGGAAAGTCTCCTACCAATAAACATTCTGGAATTGAGAGCAGTTTCTCAATGCCCTTCTGGCTTGGCCCCAGTTAAAAACTTCGGGGGTTCATCAGGTTTTCAGTCGGACAACATCACGACTGTAGCTTACATCAACCATCAAGGAGGGACAAGAAGCTCCCTAGCAATGATGGAAGTATCAAAGATAATTCGCTGGGCAGAGTCTCACTCTTGCCACCTGTCAGCAATCCACATCCCGGGAGTGGAGAACTGGGAGGCGGATTTCTTGAGTCGCCAGACTTTTCATCCGGGGGAGTGGGAACTTCATCCGGAGGTCTTTGCCCAAATACTTCGACGTTGGGGCAAACCAGAGATAGATCTCATGGCGTCTCGCCAGAACGCCAAACTTCCTCGCTACGGGTCCAGATCCAGGGATCCGGGAGCGTTCTGATAGATGCTTTGACAGCACCTTGGAACTTCGGGATGGCTTATGTGTTTCCACCCTTCCCGCTGCTTCTCGATTGATTGCCCAAAATCAAACAGGAGAGAGCATCAGTGATTCTAATAGCGCCTGCATGGCCACGCAGGACTTGGTATGCAGATCTAGTGGACATGTCATCCTGTCCGCCTTGGTCTCTACCTCTAAGACAGGACCTTCTGATACAGGGTCCATTCAAACATCAAAATCTAACGTCTCTGAAGCTGACCTGCTTGGAAATTGAATGCTTGATTTTATCAAAACGTGGTTTTTCTGAGTCGGTTATTGATACCCTGATACAGGCTAGGAAGCCTGTTACCAGAAGGATTTACCATAAGATATGGCGTAAATACCTATACTGGTGCGAATCCAAAGGTTACTCCTGGAGTAAGGTTAGGATTCCTAGGATATTGTCCTTTCTACAAGAAGGTTTAGAAAAGGGTTTATCGGCTAGTTCATTAAAGGGACAGATCTCAGCTCTGTCCATCTTGTTGCACAGGCGTCTGTCAGAAAATCCAGACGTCCAGGCCTTTTGTCAGGCTTTAGCTAGAATTAAGCCTGTGTTTAAAACTGTTGCTCCGCCATGGAGTTTAAACCTTGTTCTTAACGTTCTACAAGGAGTTCCGTTTGAACCCCTTCATTCCATTGATATAAAGTTGTTATCTTGGAAAGTGTTATTTTTAATGGCTATTTCTTCGGCTCGGAGAGTCTCTGAGTTATCAGCTTTACATTGTGATTTCTCCTTATTTGATTTTTCATTCAGATAAGGTAGTTCTGCGTACTAAACCTGGGTTCTTACCTAAGGTAGTCACTAACAGGAACATCAATCAAGAGATCGTGGTTCCTTCCCTGTGCCCGAATCCTTCTTCAAAGAAGGAACGTCTTCTACACAATCTGGATGTAGTTCGTGCCCTCAAGTTCTACTTGCAGGCAACTAAGGATTTTCGACAAACGTCTTCCCTGTTTGTCGGTACTCTGGGTCAGAGGAGAGGTCATAAGGCTTCGGCTACCTCTCTCTCCTTCTGGCTTCGTAGCATAATTCGTTTAGCCTATGAGACTGCTGGACAGCAGCCTCCTGAAAGAATTACAGCTCATTCTACTAGAGCTGTGGCTTCCCACTTGGGCCTTTAAGAATGAGGCCTCTGTTGAACAGATTTGCAAGGCTGCAACTTGGTCTTCGCTTCATACTTTTTCCAAATTTTACAAATTTGACACTTTTGCTTCTTCGGAGGCTATTTTTGGGAGAAAGGTTCTTCAGGCAGTGGTTCCTTCTGTATAATGAGCCTGCCTATCCCTCCCGTCATCCGCGTACTTTTGCTTTGGTATTGGTATCCCAGAAGTAATGATGAACCCGTGGACTGATCACACATAACAGAAGAAAACATAATTTATGCTTACCTGATAAATTCCTTTCTTCTGTGTGTGATCAGTCCACGGCCCGCCCTGTTTTTTAAGGCAGGTAAATATTTTTTAAATTATACTCCAGTCACCACTTCACCCTTGGTTTCTCCTTTCTCGTTGATTCTTGGTCGAATGACTGGGGAGTGACGTAGAGGGGAGGAGCTATATGCAGCTCTGCTGGGTGAATCCTCTTGCATTTCCTGTTGGGGAGGAGTTATATCCCAGAGTAATGATGACCCGTGGACTGATCACACAACAGAAGAAAGGAATTTATCAGGTAAGCATAAATTATGTTTTTTTAATTTAATTTATGATGGGTCCATTACTTCCTGTCACAAACCCTACATGGGGACTGTATTCTATATAGGAAGGCTAAGTAGCAGCCTTTCCTTTGAAGTGTTGCTAGGAGACTCCTATAAAAATTTCCAGTCAGTTTATTGCCTATGTTCATTAGAGGACTTTTTCTGTAAAAATGGGGCAGTAGACTTAAGTTCTGCAATGTCTGCTTACATATCTAGCTGCGAGCAGTGGCTACACAGAGAATATCTAAGGGCTAGATTTATAAAGCTGAGGCATACAGGGGCACGTATACGCGCCCCTGTATGCCTCAGCTCGCCTGTGGCGGGGGCGATATTACCCATAGGTATTCGCCATTGCACACAAGCGCAATTTTGCGCTTGCGTGCAAATCCTGTCTCCTGCCCGCGTACAGCCATCACGCGCGGGCAGGAGCTGTCAATCTCCTCGGTCTGACTAGACCGAGGAGATTGAATTTCGCCACATTACAGGTGGCGAAGAGGGTTAGGGAAGCGGCGATCTGGTGACCGCTGCTTGATAAATAACGGCGAGCAAGTTCTTTTGAGAACTTGCAGCCGTAATGGTTTAATAAATCCTTGCCCTTAGTGTTCATTTAGCAAGGAAAACAAGTTAGAGGTTTGTTGTTTTTAGCACAATCTGTTTCTTTTTTGGTTTACATATTTATTTTACTAAAGGAATACGGTTTCATATCCCTTAAAACAAAAAATAAAAGAAAGATAAAAACAAGGACAACATTCTGCATGATTATAAAGAGAAATTGGAGGCGCCTCTGTTGTGCAATTGCTCCCCGGTGTACTAATGACCACTGCTAAACAAATGCTAAGGCAAAATGGTTCCTAAACATAAGCTCAGTGTCAATGTAGTCACTAAACAGAGTCACAACCAAATAGTGACAGTAATATCACGTGATAATCTATATAGTGTATCTTGTAATAATCCTTCAACAAATGCTCCTAAACATCAAGGTCTATATAGTGCTATACACCAGTGCAATATAAAAAATAAAAAATGATCAGAAAAAATGGTACATATATGTAACAAAAATATGTAACAAAAAATACACTTAGCGTGTGTGGTCCGTATATGAATCTCAAATATAAGTGTGTATAGTCTCACAACTTCATATGGTGTATTCTCCAAAATGACTCCTAAACGAATCTGGGGAATATGGAAGTCAATCCATAGGATAGGTGGCTTGCATCTTCTTCAAACGATCATTGGTGTAGGGATTCGGGTTAAACATATGCTTTTGATTTTGTGAGTAGAACAGAGGGATTCTTGGGGAAGTGCGTGTTACCATTGATGCTGCAACTATTGTGGCGCCTTCTTTTTTCTTTTCTTCTAAACATTCTGCATGAGTGTGAGATTAGAGAGTTTCACAGTGATCTTATGGATTCTGCATGCTGACTTGTAGTGTAGGTGGAAAAACCTCGCCTCTGGAACACCCCAGAAACTTCTAAAGTCCAGACTCAGAAAACACCTTTCCTGTCGACCTAGCGAGACTACTTTAAACATAATAAAACTTGACATGTTAATATTTTACAGTTACAAACATTGCAAAATCCTGTTTTTGCTAAAATGTTTCCTAAGTTTTCCTAAGTTTGCTATGGTAAGTATTGTTTTTCCATGTTGATTATGAAGGTTACAGGCTAAAAGTTAAGAGCAGAGTTTAAAATGAAATAACAATATGCTAAAGGCGTACTTGCCTATAAATAATTCTTTAGAAACAACATCTTGAGAAAGTAATAGCATAGATGTCTGTAGGACAAAACATACAGGAGAATGTTCAGTAGACAGACTTTTCTATGGTTCTAGGTAGAAAATCTCTCTATAGGAAGGTCAGGTATTACTGGCTCTCTATAGGAAGGTCTTGAACCACAAGTGAAAACTGGTGTTGCTAAGAAACTGGCATTTGTCTCTAATTTTAATTGTTATAATGTTAAATTGCATAAAACTATTTGTAACAATTGGTTTATGTTGGGAACTTCGATGCCAGAAATTTAGGAATTTCAGAAACCTCGTTTCTCAGCATTAGAAAGGGTAAATCACTTGGTAGGCAGTTAGTAAGAGGTAATATTATGTCCCCTAAAATTAAACAAAGGGTTTTTAGACCTGTGGAAAATGGTACTTTTCTCATATTTGAATTGCTCATACTGCAATAGTATTATTAAGGGTAATGTTATTAGTCCATCCCTTTTCCGGCAAGATTATTAAGGGGACACTATACATGCCAATTGACTTATGTGATTTATGCAGTCAAATGCCCATGTGGCTTACTATATATTCGGGGAGACCTCTGCCAGACAATAAAAGATCGCACTAACTCAACATAAGTCGACTATCAGAAACCCAAAGATGAGACATTTACCCGGTCCCCTCTCATTTTTATGAGAAGGGTCATCAGGTAAATCGTTACGCCTTATGATCTTGGATTAGGTACCTAGGGGTAATATTCGCTTTGATAGTTGTGGGATGTTACTTAGAAAAGAGGCTACATGTATGTGGATACATAGGCTTAATACTATGTACCCTACAGGGCCTCAACAGGGAATACAATTTAGCTGGTTATGCTCTATTATGTATATTTTGTTAAAAATAATTTATATGGTGTATATAATTGCTAATAGCTATCTATAATTGTAGAGAGAAATCATTTTGGGTGTTTAGTTTCGTTGGAAGTAATAAGTTGTATAAAAAATTATAAAAAATTGAATAATTCATTATAAAATAAAATAAAAATTAATGTTAAAATATGGTATTTAGGAATTTGTTGCACTATCTGATATGTTCTTTGTTTAAATAATATTTGAAAGGTGATTGCCCCTTTGTTTGTCTCATAGAGAAATAGATAGTTACAATGTTGTTTTATTGATAAAATTGTAATCTTGACACAGTCTGTATATGTTTCCTATGATGTCAGAGAGGGAGGTGGGCGTGTTTGAGGCTTATTAAGGGATGGAATATGTGTTCATTTGTATTGAGCCTGAGGAGAGGGTGCAAGCCTTTGGAATTTCCTGAATTTTTGAGTGTCTGCTGTTTTTTCTTCAATTTAGGAAGGTCCAGGTATTCACAGGCTCTCTATAGGAAGGTCAGTTGTTACAGCCTCTCTATAGAAAGTTCAGGTATTACAGGCTCTCTATAGAAGGTCAGGGTATTACAGGCTCTCTATAGGAAGGTCAGGTATTACAGGCTCTCTATAGAAACGGTCAGGTATTACGACTCTCCTATAGGAAGGATCAGGTATTACAGGATTCTATAGAAAAGTCAGGATATACAGGATCTCTAAGGAAGGTCAGGTATTACAGGCACTCTATAGGAATGTCAGGTATTACAGGATCTCTATAGAAAGGTCAGGTATTACAGGCTCTCTATAGGAAGGTCAGGTAATTACAGGCTATTGTATAGAAAGGTTAGGTATTACAGGCGCTCTATAGGAAGGTCAGGTATTACAAGCTCTCTAAATTAAGGTCAGGTATTACATGCTCTCTATAGGAAGGTTAGATATTACAGGCCTTTCTATAGAAAGGTCAGGTATTACAGGCATCCTATAGGAAGGTTAGATATTACCGGCTCTCCTATTGGAAGGTCAGGTATTACAGACTCTCTGTAGAAAGGTCAGGTATTGCAGGCTCTTTATTTTAAAGGTCAGGTATTACAGGCTCTGTATTGGAAGATCAGGTATTACAGGCGCTCTATATGAAGGGTCAGTTATTACAGGCTCTCTATTGGCAGGGTCAGGTATTACAGGCCCTCTATATGGAAGGTCAGGTATTACAGGCTCTCTATTGGAAGGTCAGGTATTACAGGCTCTCTATTGGAAGGTCCAGGTATAAAAGGCTCCTCTATACGGAAGGTCAGGTTACTACAGCTCTCAATAGAAAGTTCAGGTATTACAGGCTCTCTAGTGGAAGGTCAGGTTATTACAGGCTCCTCTATAGGAAGGTCAGGTATTACAGACCTCTCTATAGGAAGGTCAGGTATTACAGGCTCTCTATAGGAAGGTCAGGTATTACAGGCCTCTCTATATGAAGTTTCGGTATTCACAGTCTCTCTATGGAAGGTCAGGTATTACAGGCTTTCTATAGAAAAGTCAGGTATTACAGCTCTCTATAGGAAGGTCAGGTATTACAGGCACTCTATAGGAATGTCAGGTATTACAGGATCTCTATAGGAAGGTCAGGTATTACAGGCTCTCTATAGGAAGGGTCATGTATTACAGGCTCCTTTATAGAAAGGTCAGGTATTACGGCGGTCTATAGGAAGGGTCAGGTATTACCAGGCTCTTTAAATTAAGGTCAGGTATTACAGGCTCTCTATAGGAAGGGTTAGATATGGCTCTCTATAGAAAGCTTCCAGGTATTACAGGCGCTCTATACGGAAGGTTAGATATTACAGGCTCTCTATTGGAAGGTCAGGTATTACAGGCTCTTTGTAGAGAAGGTCAGGTATTACAGGTTCTATAGTAAGGTCAGGTATTACAGGCGCTCTATAGGAAGGTCAGGTATTACAGGCTCTCTATTGGAAGGTCAGGTATTACAGGCCTTCTATAGGAAGGTCAGATATTACAGGATCTCTATTGGAAGGTCAGGTATTACAGGCTTTCTATTGGAAGGTCAGGTATTACAGGCTCTCTACTGGAAGGTCAGGTATTACAGGCTCTCTATAGGAAGGTCCGGTATTACAGGCTCTCTATAGGAAGGTCAGGTATTACAGGCTCTCTAGTGGAAGGTCAGGTATTACAGGCTCTCTATTGGAAGGTCAGGTATTACAGGCTCTCTATAGGAAGGTCAGGTATTACAGGCTCTCTATAGGAAGGTCAGGTATTACAGGCTCTCTACTGGAAGGTCAGGTATTACAGGCTCTCTATAGGAAGGTCCGGTATTACAGGCTCTCTATAGGAAGATTAGGTATTACAGGCTCTCTAGTGGAAGGTCAGGTATTACAGGCTCTCTATTGGAAGGTCAGGTATTACAGGCTCTCTATAGGAAGGTCAGGTATTACAGGCTCTCTATAGGAAGGTCAGGTATTACAGGCTCTCTATAGGAAGGTCCGGTATTACAGGCTCTCTATAGGAAGGTCAGGTATTACAGGCTCTCTATAGGAAGGTCAGGTATTACAGGCTCTCTATTGGAAGGTCAGGTATAACAGGCTCTCTATTGGAAGATCAGGTATTACAGGATGGCTATATTAAGATTACAGGCTGGCTATAGAGAGACTATGGAGTGCAGGCTATCTGAGAATTCAGGACATAGGTAAGCTGAGAGACAAGGAGTCAAAGGAAGCAGTCTGACCTACAGAGACCAGGAACACAGTGTACTGGCTGCAGGGAACCAGGAACAAAGGCTACTTGTATGGAACCAGGAACACAGACAGGAACACAAGTTAGCACTGGGGATACAGGCTACAAATAAAGAGAAACAGAGGGGGCAGGAACACAGGTAGCAGGGACAAGAACAGAGACAACAAAGAGGACATTAGCTTCCACACAAGGAAACAGTAACAGCTAAACTAAAAAGCTGAGCTTCAGACAAACTTTTTGTATGCACAGTTTCTGAGGTACCAGCTGCTACTGAGCATGTGCACAGCTTCACAGTGTATACGTATACTAGTCTGTGATTGGCTGATGACTGTCACATGATACAAGGGGGTCAGCAAATTTGGAAAAGAAAAGGAAATTGTTAGAAAAAATCTTCTTATTTGAATTTCAGAGTAAGTGCTATTGCACTGTCTTTTCATTATGCACTTGTATTTAATGGTCCTTTAACTAGCTCTTTATACGCTCCTTGTGGTGTAATGCGGCTAACCTAGACCTAATTGCACTTACAGCATCAGGTGGTCTCATGCACATACTTTAAAGAAGATCTCATGACATAAATTAGTGGCTGCTGGGATACTCTTGCCACAATCATTCCATTATTTTTGTAATATCCTAAATAAATTTTCTTTAAAATGCTGCTAAACTTGGCACATACTCTTCTCTCTCTTTAAATGTCTAAACACATATGAAATATGAAACATTAACAAGCCTTTTGCAATTTGTCTTGCATTCCAATTAAACCCAAAGTAAATAATTGCAGAATGTCCCATGTTTACTTATAAAATCAGGAAAAGCATGTGATAGAGGATACATATTATAACTGTATAGCTTTGTGAATATTGACTGCAATAGTAGAAGAAGGCTTATGTTGTGTATAAGTTTTGCATTACGGGGTATACCCCCCTAACTTTAGACTATGAATTCCTGGGAATAGAGGCTTAGCAGATGGGTGGTTGTATCCGGAGGTGGAATCAGTCTTGGCAATTTGGTTGAGTCTTGCCGTTTTCATTGTGGAACATAGCAGGCTATGGCTGGAATGTGAGTGTTCTCAGCTTGAGTTTGGGTGCCCTGTGATGTAAATTGGGGTGAAAAAGAGAAAGTGGGACAGTCCTCCCATTCCAGGACTAGGTAGTTGGGAGTACTGAGTATGGCCATGACAAAGATTATAATATTGATAGTAAAAGTATTAAAAATAAGGAGTATTACATTCCTTTATCTCCTAATCACTGAAAGGGACATTACTTTTTTCTTTTATATCCAAACATCTGACCTTAGATCATACTAATTGCCCTTTAACTGGAATCAGTCAAATATACACATGAGACTTAAGATCAACCCTCTTGCTTGAAGCTCTTGTCAGGTAGATTAGATCTCAGATCTGACCCCAATCAGTCCTGCATTTTTTACACCTGTTTGCTGTACAGGCAGTTAAAACTTGACCTCTCTGGTCAATATACTGGACACCTGTCATCCTAGCTATTATAACCATTTAGCATTCCACCTTTGTTTGCAATTCTGTATTAAAATAGTACATGAGTACCTGCTGTTCCAAACAAAATCAAATATCACAGAATCAGAGCTTATTTCTTGTATTTATTGATGCCAAATATTTGCTGTTACATAAAAAATAAATTTTGATGTGATCTTTAAAAAAAAAAAACCTAAATCATTAATCTTATTCCTGCATTGTTCCTGAGACTTTCTTTTTGTAAGAAAAAAAAAGCATAGAAAAAAGAGACTTTTTTTTACTGATACTGAGTAGAAAAACCCTGGCTGATCATCACTCAAATATGTCTTTGATTCAAAGGAACTGTGTGTGATTTTTGTGACGCCGGCACTACAAGTTTTGCCAACACTATTATTAACAAGCAAAGTGTATGTAATTACAGTAGAACCTGCGTATAATTCCCTTCTGAACTGTGTGTGGGGATTAGGGAGCTCAATAAGAACACTAGACTGAATTGGAGAGCTGTGTATTTTCCTAATAAATTCCTTTTGCTTTGGATGAGCATTGAATCTCAATGAGGCCCCCCAGCCTTGGCAGTCATCCTGGTTGATTTTAATAAAAATAGCTGCATTCAGCACACTGGGTTGTGGGTGCCAAATTTACAGCTGCCTTGCACGATTACTGTTATAACTCCTTCAGGGCTAATTAGAACCAGTGGGCAAATTAAGTGTATCGATTGCAATTATTTTGGAATAACCCTTTTTTTTGCTTTCTTTCTTTCTGTTTTTTTCTTGAAGTGATAAATGTGTATTTTAAGTATGCCCTGTTCAAAGTGGTATCTTTTCCTTTCAGCCACAACACAAAGACAACGTCATGGCTGGATCCGCGATTAGCAAAAAAAGCTAAACCCCCAGAAGAGTGCAGAGAGAATGGTAAGTCTTGAGGATTTTTTTTATTTGCTAGAAAGGATTGCTTTGGTGCTGGAGGAGTCCTCTGTTCACATGAAATAATTTGTTTCGACGTATCAATTAGCTGCACAGACAGACAGCAATTTGGATGAGTTAGTTGCTTGCAATAGGCGGTCACATACTCGCATTTCTCCATGTGCCCCCTCATTGTGTATTCATTCTCAACCCTTACAAAAAAAGAGTAGTTTTATTTTGTCTGGAGCGTTCTAAGTCTTTGTCAGTCCCTCCTCTGCCTGAGGTTTTGGTGTCAGAAATTCTGTCCTTTGAAGGACAATGCAATGCAACTGGGACCGTCAGGACAGAAGCCTAGGATTCTGATCATAATATCATGTACTTTTAAAGGTAATCAATAATTCTTCCTTTATATTAACAAACAATGCAATACAATATAAAATACATCAATCATTTTGTTAACCAAGTTGATTTTATGAATGGGGATTTGTTTTTAATGTTTTGCATTAAGATTTAAACACTGGAATCAAATTATTTTTGATAATGTGTGTTACACTGAATATCACTTCTTGATACTGTGTGTTCTGAAAACTTCCTGTACTGTATTTGAGTTCTTGGTCTGTAATCATGTTGGCTTTTGGAATGTGATGGCTTGAAAATGATGTCACAGCAAGTGCTCAGGAATGTGCAGGAAATAAGCCTGATTGTGTGAGTACTTATGTACAGCAACACCAGTACACCTGTGTGCTGTAATCACTGCAATAATAGCCGAAATTACTGATGTCCCAAGTTAAAAATGGGAACACAGGAGCTGTTTTAGCAGAGAGTAAAAGCACTGCAGATCTTGTCTATGGATCTGTGCAGTTATTAAAGAAGAACACTTGGTGTATACAGACAATCTGTGGTCCCCATTTATCAATTTATCAGCAAATCAGCAGTCATGAGAGAATGATAATTACGCTTTAATGCACAGTAGTTTCTGTGTCATTGCCAGAGCTTTCTTGCATTTATAATCTAGTGTCTAGGAATATTTTCCTTGTTTTTTTTTCTGTAAACATTGTTCAATCGGATTTCTATTGAGTCAGCTTTGCATGTCTAGTTTATACAACAAAATAAAACAAAACAACATTTATATTTTAGGTTGTACGGTAATGTCTATGATATAATAGAGTAATATTCAGGATTCAAGTCCTATGGTAATTTTATAAGATATTTGATGTTCAGTAATATGTCTCGGTTATTGCCAAACACTTTCAGGATACAAAGTATGCAAATTTTTGTTAAGATGTATGTTGTTTAATAATACTTAAGTATTATTTCAAAATAAAACTTTAATTTTGTTATTTTAATATTTTTTTAGATTTGCACCATGAATGTAACCTGCGGGACCATGTGTCTTTTCTCACTAAATATTTAAATATACATATATCTATATATACATACACACAAAATACACTTAAACAAACATGAGTAATCACAGAAATTTTTCGTAGGGATAAAAAAAATCTGTAACAAAATGGTATCAGTGACAAAGTGTGAATTGACTTGTTTACATGAGCTATTTATTCTTTTGCAAATGGCAGATCATTGGCAGTTTGCACCAAAAAAGTGACTTAAAGGGACAGTAAGGTCAAAATCAAACTTTCATGATTCAGTTGGAGCATGCAATTTTAACCCCTTAATAATAAATAAGATGGCTTTCCAAGTAATTTAGGAAATATAGGCCAAATACTACAACAATGGTATTATTGGTTTAATGCTAACTTTTGGTATACTTGGACTTTAAAGGGACATAATACTCATGCGCTAAATCACTTGAAACTGATGCAGTATAACTGTAAAGAGCTGACAGGAAAATATCACCTGAGCATCTCTATGTAAAAAAAGGAAGATATTTTACCTCACAACTTCCTCAGCTCACCAGAGTAAGTTCTGTGTAAAAAGTTATACTTTAGCTGCTGTCCAGCTGCAGGTAAAAAATAAATAATGAAGAAATGAACAACAGCTGATCAGCATCAACAGTGCTGAGGTCATGAACTCTTTTACTGTGATCTCATGAGATTTCATAGTAAACTTCCTTAAACTGAATAGAGAAATAACATGAGTGTGCACAAAGCTCACTCCCTTGCCTGTCCCAAGACAGACATACTGATTTGCGGACTAAAGTCCTTTGCACTGGAGTTTGGATGCTTAGGATATTTTGAGGTAAAATATCTTTCTTTTTTACATAGAGATGTTCAGGTGATATTTTCTAGTCTGCTTTTTACAGCTATGCTGCATCACTTGTGTTTCAACATTTGGGTATCATGGCCCTTTAAGCTAAATAGCGATTACCCAGTTCAAAACTGCTACACAAAAGTATATATTTGGCGAATTTTGACACCCTAGGGTAATTACCTAAAGGTATTTTGAAACACTGTGCTTAACCCTTGTATCGCTAACCTCAGAAAATACAATTAAGGCATAAAAACACTTTAAAAAAATAAAATATAAAAAAAAAAACTTTAGTAAAATAATATTTATTTAAAAAATATATAAACCACTTTATTAATACATTTTAACACTTATCACTGTATGTGTTCACTGGGACAGAATCAAAAGGGCCAAGGCAAGCCTTTGTTAAAGGGACACTGTACACTAGATTTTTCTTTGCATAAATGTTTTGTAGATAATCTATATATATAGCCCATCTGGTAGTGTTTTTGTAACAATGTATAGTTTTGCTTATTTTTTAATGAAATTGTGCTGATTTTCAGACACCTAACCAAACCCAGAAGTTTCATATGTAGACCCAGGTCTACAGATTCCTGTTGCTATTGTTTGTGTAGTCTGTCTTTTCATATGCAGGGAAGGGGGGTCTGCTCTTTATGCTTTCCCAGCCTCTTTTACTATGTGTCCCAGCCTAACCTCATCAACAGTGCTTAACCGGGAGCTTCTGAGTACGTTTTTAAAATGTTTTATACAGGATTTTAATCAGTATCTGTGCATATTTCTTTCTTATAGTAGTGTCTATTATATGTGGTTATATGAAAAGTGGTGTCAACAGTCTTGTGATTTTTGACATGTGATCACTGTGACTTTCTGTAACAGTGATAACATGACGATGAAGCACTTTTTTGTGTATCACTCCTGAGGCATCCAGTGATTGGCTACTGAGCCTGAAACCAGAATGCATTGCTGCATGTTAGTATCTAGGCTCCATTTACTCCACTGGCAGTCACATTGATTGTATGCACAGTAACTGTAATGTATGACATTTACTGCACTGCTGCTGACTAGCCTTATGTGCAGGCTGCTAGCAAGAACATGAAATATATGTTGATTGCAGTGTGTATCTTATGATACGATAGCATGGGGTGTCCTCCATTACATTATTTCTGCAATGTCTCACTCTTGACTCCTTGCCATCAGGAGAGCAGCAGGGGCGCTATTAGCCGCGGACCTAGCCTGCCATACAGAGTACAGCGCTGGTCCCTGAGAGCTAAATGGCCATGTTAAGGGGTTAAACAAGTTCAATTTACTTCTGTTATCAAATGTACTTTGTTCTATTGGTATCCAATGTTGAAAAGTAAAGCTAGGTAGGCTGATAGCTTAGGAACGTGCATATGTCTATAGTAGTCTATGCAGCAGTGTTTGCAACTATGTAGAACATTGCAATGAATAATCTTGCAAACACTGCTGCCAGATAGTTTAAGACACATGCACGCTCCTAAACTCACCTAGGATTACTCTTTAACAAAAAATAACAATAGGAGTAAATTAGAAAATTGTTCCTAAATTTCATGCTCTTGCTAATCCATTTAAAGGGACAGTCAATTCAACATTAAATTTTCACGATTCAGATAGAGCATGCAATTTTATACAACTTTCTAATTTACTTTTATCATCAAATTTGCTTTGTTCTCTTCTTTGTTGAAAGCTAAACCTAGTTACGCTCATATGCTAATGTTTAAGTCCTTGAAGCCTCTTATCTTATCGCAGTGCATTTTTACAGTTTTTGATAGTTAGACAGCACTAGTTCATGTGTGTCATATAGGTAACATTGTGCTCACTTCCTTTGGAGTTATTTATGAGTCAGCATGGATTGGCTAAAATGCATGTCTGTCAAAAGAGCTGATATAAGAGGGCAATCTGCAGAGGCTTAGATACAATCACAAATGTAAAAAGTGTATTAATACAACAGTGTTGTTGGTTATGCAAAACTAGGGAATGGGTAATAAAGTCTATCTTTTTAAACAATAAAAATGTTGGTGTAGACTGTCCCTGTTTGACTTTACTATCCCTTTAAGCGGGTACTTAGGCTTTGGATATAAATTCTAGGAAGTATTTTTGCCCCATCTTCTCTGACACAGATACCCATGTCTGCAAATGAAAACATATTCCCCTTTAAGTATTTTTTTAATATTGTCCATACTCATTTGAAATGTCTGTTTGTACTTTTTTAATTTCTTTAACAATAATTGTAAGTAAATTGTATTATTATTTGTATTTATTTAATAACAATATTCCAGAGTGTGTTATTACAGAATAATCTTTGCAATAAGAAAGTTAGTTATACCTATGATTTATAAAGAACCTTGTCCTGCTTGTGACAATAAACACTTTGAAATTGTTATACAAAATGCTTAAGTTTGCATATTAAACAACTTTGCAATATACTTTAAGTATTTATTTTGCCCCCTTTTCCTGTAATTTAAGACTGAAAATTGTTGCTTTTCCAGTCCTGAAAAGAGAGAGCGCACATGTCAGATTTTACAAGGCTAAACTTGCCACATATCTCTTCCTAATTTGTAGTTGGTTGTTTTATCATTCTGCTGATGCCAAACAATGGATATTTTGTAAACACAAAGACAGTGATAAGACCTGTCATCTCCAGTACAGATTGAATCCTTAAAAAAAAAATAGTACTGAGCTCTTTTGCTTTAATAAATGGTTTTGAGGATTTAAGAGAAGAATGACGGTGCTGTGAATTTTTTAGAAAAACTGAAATGCAACCATGCAGATTTAAATTTTAACCGTTCTATCCCTATAATTTGTTCTAATAACATTCAGCCTCCACAGATATGTACATATTAACAGCTGGGAGAAAAAGTGCAGTGTCTGGCTGTAAAATTAAAGAAATAAGATAATGTAGGTTGTGCTGATGTCTGAAAATAAGTTTTCAGGAAACACTAAAGTCTGAAAGGTTGTGGCAAGTCTTATGAAAGAAACATGGGATTCCACAGAACTATGGCAGTTCTAGATGGAACTATGAGGATGAAATGAGAGAGAAACAAGGATTAACAGTGTCAAGGAACAAAACAGCTATTTCATATACAAAAATAAACCTAAATTATGTATACAAAAATAAACCTCACATTTTATACTTTGCTGCTGGTATCGTGGTTCATTGGAAATAAATTAAGAGGAAACCAATTTTAGGGTACACTGCCCCTTTAAAAAAAGATATTGACTATGCAAGTAGCAAATGGTATAAGTGTAGATGAAAGAGGGTGCATCAGTGGAAAGGGCAGATACCACATCCTCTGTAAGGAATTCAGCTGTGCAGAGATTTTGGGTTAAGGGGACTGATCTTGGGTGTGAAAAGTGAATATTTCTGGCTTTGTAGAAGGTTATTTTGTCACTGATAGAGTTAATTTTTTTTTTAACTGCTTAGCAAAGTCTTGTGCTAATAGGGTATTGGTAGTAATGGGATGTTGGGGGTATTAAAAGCAGAGACTTGGCATTTGGGGTTTGAGGATGGAAAGTAGCTAATGATTGAAAACATTACCTACTGGATTCCTTTAAACTTAAAAAGTTTGTAATGAATGTTATAAATTTTAAATTCAATCATTCAAGAAACCCAGGGACAAGAAATGTATAAGGCATTTTGAGTTACAGTTTGCCAATTTTGTATGAATGATGACAGCTACCTTTGTCAGCACTTGGTAAAATAAGAGCACTAGCTACCTTGTTCAAGTAAGAAATGCTTTATCACAAAAGTTTAAAGTAAGCAAAGGGATGTGAATACTTATACTTATTATAAATATCAGTACCAAGACAATTCAATTAAATGGTAATATGAGGCTCCCAAGCTTGCAATAAATCATAGATGTCTAATATTGTAACAAACGCAGGCATTTTATTAAATTTGAAATATAAATTAATATTTCTGTATTAAAAAATAACTTAAAATAGGGAATTAGCAAGGTAGGTGCCAAATGTATACAAACAAACCAAGTATCATCTGGACTTTTGGGGGGTTGATATTCAGTTTAATGAGATATGAAACCCACATTTTTTTTCTTTCATGATTCAGATAGAGCATGTGATTTTAAGCAACTTTTTATTTTACTCCTATTATCATTTTTTCTTTGTTCTCTTGTATCTTTATTTGAAAAAGCTGGAATGTAAGTAGTAGGTGGATTCAAAACTGTGGCAACTCAGTACTGGAGCTGCACTCTAGATCATGCCCAAAACCTGCCCTTGGCTATGTCATGTTTAGTTTTTACAACTGAGAAGCAAACTGCTAATAACACACAGAAATCAGTGGTTTTACCCCTTGGCTGCCGGTAAGACAAACAATGCAATGATTAGACATCTTTTGGATGCCATTGACAAACACAGAAATGTTATCTCCTTGGTTACCAGTGACCCACATAGAACAGAAATGGCTGCCATCTTGGAAATGTTGCTGCTATATTTGTAATGATGAAATACTTTCTAAAATTAAACATCTTCTTTTTTTCATGCTCATTTAAGTGTCCAGTTTTTAAGCATTCATTTTAAGTCAACAAGTTTAAATTCTGGACTGTTGAATACTGGACACATGCTACTAGGAGAACCCTCTTCAATACCTGAGTGCCACAACTAAACCTAATTAGTAAACTGTGTAGCAATAGCATTGGGTCTAGTACATGATCCATCATGTTAAGAAATACTTGTTATAAATATAGATATATATGAGCTCACAGTGTGCAGCATTCTGAGAGGAATATTGTGTATACAAAACAATAGAAGTAAAGCACTGATGAGAATCCAGAGATGACTAGCATGGGATATCGTGCTTACTGAGCCCACACAATGCAAATCCCACTGCTTGCTCATTGCTTTCTATTACTCAGGCATTTACACTAGGTGCTCTACGTAAGCCCTGCAATAGAACAGTGCTTACATTTGTATGAAGGGACGGCTATGAAACATGCTAATATATGCACAAACAAATATTGTAAGGGGACATAAAAACCTTGTAATAAAAATATTTATATATTATAGTTGCAATAAACTAACATACAGGCTGAGTTCAAAAATGTTTGAACGCATTATCACTGTGTTTGCTACAATTGTATTTCAACAGCCAAACTCCACACAGTTTATCTTATTTTGGAGGAGCAAATCAGGACTTGTTACTGAGTACACACAGCTAGCCAAACGGACATTATGGCAAGATTACATATGCGGTGTTGCCCGCAAAAGTCTGGCGACGTCTGTTTTTACGTGGTTTTAGTATTACCCCGCAATTTTTACTCCCATAAGCTAACATAGAACGCGTCGCAAATCGGTATCACATATTCAGCGCAAGGACTTACGTGGTGAAAATTGAGACATTTTATTTCATTTTCACCGCGCCACACATAGGCAGACGAGGCAAGCCTTGCACTGAAAATGTAAGCACCGTAACTCCCGTAACTGGTTGAAAATATTAACTAACACCTAACGGATGCGCAAAATCTATCTACCTGTCAACCGCAATCCCCCACCGCAATAACGAATAAAATATATTAAACCCTAATCCGCCATTAACCCACATTGCAATAAACCTAATAAAACTATTAACCCCTAATCCGCCATTAACCCACATCGCAATAAACCTTATAAAACTATTAACCCCTAATCCGCCAAACCCACACAACGCAATAATCCTAATAAATCTATTAAGATCTAATCCGCCAAACCCCCACAATGCAAATAACTAAATTACTAAGCCCCCTAACCTAACACCCCCCTAAATTTGAACAGCCAATAGGATTTCAGTAGCTCTCATCCTATTGGCTGATTTGAATTTCTAAGAATCAAATCAGACAATAGGAATGCAAGCGATGCCATATTTAAATGTGCACCTTAAATTCACTATTCAGTGTACGGCGGCGATCGTACGAAGAGAATCTTCCACGCTCCATGGCTCTGCGGTTGCCGGTCCTGCTCCACGCTTATCTCCGCTCTGCGCCGTCTTGGTCCTGGATGAAGAAGGAAGTAATCCCCGCTTGGAAGGATTTTTATTATTTTTTTTTTATTTGTTTTTTAGATTAGGGTTTTATTGGGCACTCTTAAAAAAGCTGAATGCCCTTTTAAGGGAAATGCCCATACAAATGCCCCTTTATGGGGGTTTTTAGTGTTAGGTTTATTTATTTTGGGGGGTTTGATGGGTGGTGGGTTTTACTGTTGGGGGGGGGATTTAGAATTTTTTTTTAAATGCAAAAGAGCTGTTAAATTTAGGGCAATGCCCTACAAAAAAAAGCCCTTTTAAGGGCTATTGGTAGTTTAGCATTAGATTAGGAGGTGCTATTATTTTGAGGGGCTTTTTAATTTTCATAGGGATTAGGTTTAATTTTTTTATTTTGGATAATTTTGTTATTTTCTGTAATGTTAGAATTTTTTATTTTTGGTAATTTTAGATTTATTTATTTTAATTTAATCTCAGGTTTATTTTTCTAAGTACAGTTAGGATTTTTTATTTTAATTATCATTTAGTATTTTATTATTTGATGTAATTTGGGGTTAATTTATTGGGTGTTAGGTTAGGGGACTTAGTAATTAAATTAGTTATTTGCATTGTGGGGGTTTGGCGGATTAGGGGTTAATAGTTTTATTAGGATTATTGCATTGTGTGGGTTTGGCGGTTTAGTGGTTAATAGTTTTGTTAGAATTATTGCGTTGTGTGGGTTTGGCAGATTAGGGGTTAATAGATTTATAAGGTTTGTTGCGATGTGGGTGAATGGTGGATTAGGGGTTAATAGTTTTAATAGGTACTTTGCGATGTGGATTAATGGCGGGTTAGGGGTTAATAGATTTTAATAGGTACTTTGCGATGTGGGTTAATACATTTGTTAGATAGTTTGCGATGTTGGGGTTGGCGGATTTAGAGGTTAATACTTTTACTAGGTAGATTGCGATGTGGGTGAATGGCGGATTAGGGGTTATTATTATTATTATTATTTATTTATAAAGCGCCAACAGATTCCGCAGTGCTGCCCATGTGTACAAGGATAAAAGTACAAAGGAGAAACAATACAATAAAAGACAACATTTTACAAACAAATACAGGGGGAATTGAGGGCCCTATTCCCGTGGAAACTTACAATCTAGATGGGTAGGAGGATGGGAAACAGGAGGTGGGGACTGCAAAGGTGAGAATAATATTAGTGAGGATATAGATGAGGGCAACTGTTAGGTAAGTGAAGTTCATTTGTTACTGAACAAAAAGGTCTTTAGGGAACGTTTAAAGGAGGAGAGGTTAGGTGAAAGTCTGACAGCTTGAGGAAGTGCATTCCAGAGGGTTGGTGCCACATGAGAGAAGTCCTGTAGTCTAGCATGAGAGGAGGTGATGGTAGAGGATGCAAGGAGCAGGTCATTTTTGGATCTTAGGGGGCTGGAGTATATTTGTTGATGAGTGAGGGTGGGGCAGCATTGGTGAGGGCTTTGTAGGTTGAAACGGACACATTTTTGAGATATTGCGTAGGTGGTTGCGGCAGGATGAAGAGAGCAATTGGATGTGGAGAATGAAGGACAGATTTGAGTCAAGTGTGACTCTAAGGCAGCGGACTTAGGGTGATGGGGAGATAGTGGTGCCGCCAACAGTGATGGAAAAATTAGAAACTGGAGTAGAGATAGAGGGGGGGGATTAGAAGTAGTTCGGTCTTGGACATGTTTATTTTTAGGTTGTGAGAGGCAATCCAGGAGGAAATGCCAGATAAGCAGTCGCTGATGTGAGAATTCACAGAAGGAGAGAGTGCAGAGGTGGAAAGGTAGATCTGGGTAGCATCAGCATAGAGGTGATAGTTGAAGCCATAGCTGTTGATAAGTTTACTCATTGAAGAAGAGTAAATAGAGAAGAGTAGAGGACCCAGGACAGAGCCTTGAGGTACTCCAACAGACAGTAGCAATAGAGAAGAGGAGTCACCAGCATCTGTTAGAGTAATAAGAGTGAATCCAGGAGAGGACAGTGTCACGGAGCCCAATGAGCTGAGAGTCAGTAGGAGAAGGGGATGGTCAACGGTGTCAAAGGCAGCAGAGAGGTCAACAAGTAAGATGAGTATAGAGTAGTAGCCTTTGTTTTTAGCAGAAAAGAGATCATTGGTAACCTTGGTGAGGGCAGTCTCAGTTGAGTGTTGGGGATGGAAGCCAGATTGCAGGGATCGAGCAATGAGTTAGAGGACAGGAAGTGGGTTAGGCGATTGAAAACTATTTTTTCTATGATTTTTTAAGCTTGTGGGAGCAGTGATATGGGGTGGTAGTTTGCAGGAGATTTAGGGTCGAGGGAGGGTTTTTTGAGGATGGGGGTGACCTTTGCATGTTTGAAGGGGGCAGGGAATGAGCCAGTAGAAAGGGATAGGTTGAATATGTGAGTAAGAGCCGGAGTGAGGGTGGGAGACAGATTATTAAATGTTAAGGAATAGGGTCAAGTGGACAGGTAGTGAGGTGTGAGGAAGACAATAGGGAAGCCACTTCACTCTCAGCAGTTGGGAGGAGGGTGCAGGGAGTGGCAGAAGGGGAGACTGGGAGCAAAGTTGGGAGATTGCAGGCTTGTGTTGGGATGTTTCTTCGGATGGTAAGTGTTTTATTGAAAAAATAGTCAGACAGGTCTTGAGCACTGAATGCAGATGAGAGGGGTGGTGCAGGCAGGTAGAGGAGAGAGTTGAAAATGGAGAAGTGTCTTTTAGGGTTTGAGGAGTGAGTGTATATAAGAGAAGAGAAGTAGGTTTGCTTAGCTAAGTGAAGGGCAGAGGTGTAAGAGTAAAGAATGAACGTATAGTGCATGAACTCAGGTTCAGGTTTAATTAGGCATATTGCGTTGTGGGGGTTGTCGGTTTAGGGGTAATACATTTATTATTAGTTGCAATGTGGGGGGATTGCGGATATAGGGGTTTTACGTGTCAGGTTTATTTTTTGGAGGCGGGTTAGACTTTTACAGGAGATTTGTTTTGTTTTTTTATTTTCTTAGTGCTGGCAGTTTCTAAAGTGCCGTAAGTCACTGTTGACTCCAGATTAGACGCCGGCAGTTTCTAAAGTGCCGTAAATCACTGGTGACTCCAGAAATGTGTGTGTACGCACATTTCTGGACATTGTAAGTTTATCCGACTTACGGCACTTTATGAACTGCCGGCGTCATATATGTCATACCCCGATGTGCAAGGTGAAATTACGGCTGGTGCGGGTTTCAGCAGTTACGCTGAAGCTTGTGCCTCTTGTCCTATGTTATTGATTTGCCGTTTTTTTGTTGTGATCTCTGCAAAAGCTAATTTTGGGCTGGTAGAGGTTTAGGGGCATATGTATCAAGCTCTGAATGGAGCTTGATGCCCCGTGTTTCAGTTATGAAGCAGCGGTCACAAAGACCGCTGCTCCATAACCTGTCCGCCTGCTCTGAGCAATTTTAAGCAACTTTCTAATTTACTCCTATTATCAATTTTCTTCGTTCTCTTGGTATCTTTATTTGAAAAGCAGGAATGTAAGCTTAGGAGGAGGCCCACTTTTAGTTCAGTACCTGGGTAGCGTTTGCTGATTGGTGGCTAAATGACAGCTGTCAAATCTTATGGTCTTGGGACTTGGAGAGGGAACAGTGCAAGATATGCTGTTCATTAGACATGGGCTTCACTTATACTTTATTGCTAGTTGTTACTTACACATGTTCATTTGCTCATTAAACTAGATAAAAATATTTCTCTTTTCTAAATACATCTTTTTCACTTGCAGGTCAGTTGAACACATTTTCGAAATTAAAATAATCAACGAAAAATATATACTCAAGAATATATTAAATTTTAAAGGAATAATACAAAATATATTGCACAGACCCAGAAATTAAAGGACTAGTAAATACAGTAGATTTGCATAATCAACAAATGCATGATAAAAAGACAATGCAATAGCACTTAGGGGCCGATTTATCAAGCTCCGTATGGAGCTTGATGCCCCTGTTTCTGTTTGAGCCTTTAGGCTCGCCGGAAACAGAAGTTATGAAGCAGCGGTCTAAAGCCCGCTGCTCCATAACTCGTCCTCCTGCTCTGAGGCCGCGAACAAAATAAACCTGATCGAAAACGATCGGGTTAATTGACACCCCCAGCTAGAAATCTACCCCTTAAACTTCAAATGAGTAGTAGATTTTTTTTCTGACAGTTACCTGTATGTCTATTTCAACTCCTCCTGTATCATGTGACAGCCATCAGCCAATCACAAATGCATATACGTATAGTCTGTGAATTTTTGCACATGCTCAGTAGGAGCTGGTGATTCAAAATGTGTAACTATAAAAATTTCTTTTCTTTAAAGTCCAATCCTAAATTCTCACTCAAAACACCAATAAAGTGTAATATGAAATACACAGCACACACTGCTCATTATATTACTTTAATGGCTGCCTTAGGCGTAATACTGATGTGTTGTCATAATATTTTACTATACAGCTTTGATACTCTTTTATGATAATTATATAAGTTGTTAAACTGAGCTAGTTATGCTTTTTTGGTTTTAAACTGAAGGGTGCCTCTCATAAAACATATTGTATTGTGTTCTGGTATCTTCTTGCTTCGTTTGTTCCAATTTTGTCTTTTAATTTTGAGAAAATAATGTAATTTAAAATAAAATTTGGCCAACACAGTTTTGAGGTGTTATTTTAGTAGTGCCTTTTTTAATGCAGTTGAGATTAAGATAAAAAGATCTATCCTATAACCGTAACAGTTTCCCTTGAAGACAAAACAGTGCATCGAGGCTGAATCCAATTACTTTAATTTGTTTATTTTGTACACATGGTACTGTTTGTCATCATCAATTTGACTTGATACTTGTGTTCTTGAAAGACAATTAGTTATTCACTTCTCAGAGCAATTTTAGGCACCATATATTTTTGCCATTGAATATATGTTCTGGTATAAGTATGTGCATGTATGTGTATGTATATACAGCCCTGAACACTGACAGACAGCTGCAAAGTTCCCAGCAACCCAGGCAGTTAACCCCAGAGCAACCTGGGTGTCAGGCCAGCAGGGAAGCATTACAAACATTATAAACATTATCAACACAACGCTATATATATATATATATATATATATATATAGTGTGTGTGTATATATATATATCTATACTATAATCGCGTTAGTAACACGTCTGTCGCCAGTTGCGCACGCATCCTCAAAGGACGCAACCGCCCGCACGAAATATCGAAAAAACACGTAACCGCTCGCAAGAAATAAATAAAAAAAACATGTAACCGCCTGCACGAAGTATAACAAAAAGAACCTAACCTCCCGCACAAAGTATTAACAAAAAGAACCTAACCTCCCGCACAAAGTATTAGCAAACACCTAAACCGCAAACCCCCACATTGCAAAATAATAAAGTAATTAGCCCCTAATCCGCAAATAACATAATTCAAACATTAACCCCTAACCGCCAACCCCTCACATCGCAATAAACATAATTAACCTATTAACCCCTAAACCGACTAAAACAACTGCTTATAATGTTGAAGCAGAAGTTTTGAGAGACAAATTGGTGTGCAAAAAGCACAATGAAGAACATCTAAAAAAAGTGAAGTAAGCCAGATGGATAGGGAATTACTATTAAACAAAAAGATCAAACGCTCAGTCATGAGGGACAAACAGTGACATTTATAACGACTTATACTGAGGGGGTGACCAATGTTAAGAAAATTCTATATAAATATTGGCCCATTCCTAAAGGAGATCCTTTGTTGAAAAATAAATTGGATGAAAGACCTAATGTGGTGTATAGGAAAAACACAAATTTAAAGAATTTGCTAGCCCATAGTAAACTAAGGGACATTTAACCTTACACTAATATGAATTCTGGAGCTAGTAATATTACAAATAGAAATGTTCTTGCCCTAAGGGGTACCTATAGATGTCATAAGTCTAGGTGCATTATGTGTAAATCTATTGATCTTGAAAGATTGACCATTAAATAAGTAACGGGGGAAGAGTTTGTAGTCAAACAATTCATTACTTGTAAAAGTACATATGTTGTGTATTTATTGCAGTGCAGTTGTGGACTAAAGTATGTTGGCTGTACAAAAAGTTGCCTATCTAAAAGGTATAGTGAACATGTGTATAACATAAAAACAACTCTTTTGAAACATAGTGTACCTATCCACTATTCTCAGAAACATAATTGTGACCCAAAATGTTTGACCATAAAGGGAATTGAAATAGTACTACCGAATAGTAGAGGGGGGGATAGATTGCTAGAGCTTAGGCGTAGAGAGACCTTTTGGATACACAAGCTAAGGACTCTTACGCCTAATGGTCTCAATGTAGATTTGGATGTTGCTGCATTTGCTACATAGGAGAATGTACTTCTGGAGTATTCTAATGGTGCTTTGTATATTTTAATGAGTTAGTTATTGGTGTATATAGTGTGTCGTAGTGTTTTTAGTATAGTTTTTTTTTGGAGTATGTGAGCATTTATTATTATCCACATATAATGAAATAATTAGTCTACTCATGTAAGATGTATTTAGATTTGTGGTATGGTTTTAACATTTAATATGTAATATTTAAGAATGAATATTTTTATATTATATACAGATATCATGTTTAATGTTATGAATATATATATATATATATATATATATATATTAATGTTATGATTTTTTAGTGTTTATTAATTTTTATATATGCATGTTTTTTTTAACAAATTCTTTTAGGGTATATATTGAATATTGAATATAAAATTTATGGACTTTTTGTTACAATATTAAGTTCTATGTGATGAACTGATATTAAATATGACAGTTAGATGGCGCTATTGCCTAGGCTATATAAGCGTGGGATGAATATACATCACTTATTATCTTAAGAAAGCGCCCAGTAGGGGGCGAAAAATGCGTTGAGGCGGTGACTGGAGTAACAAGAGATATTACACTATTTGGGGCTCTCTTTGCGCTTTTCATTGTCGGTGTATTGGATATATATAGTGTGTGTGTGTATATCCTATATAATAAAAGGCCAAGTGTGTTTGTCTGAAGCTGTCATGAGCAGTAGAGACTGCGCGTGAGGACAAACACACCTGGCCTTCCAACTGACCTCCTTCTTCTGGCGTTGCGACTCACGTGTGGTGGAGTGGGCGTGGCCAGCAGGTGCGTCGTGGGTGGGGCCTGGTGTGGCGCAGTTGGGGCCGGGTGTGGCACGGGCGGGGCCGGATGCCGACTTCAGTCAGAGACTGAGAGCTCTAAAAAGGGGGATAGAGAGAGCAGCATAAGAGGGGGAGAATAAAGAGAGGGAGAGAGAGCACAAAAGAGAGGGGGGGAGAGAGCACAAAAGAGAGGGGGAGAGAGCACAAAAGAGAGGGGGGAGAGAGCATAAAAGAGAGGGGGGAGAGGAGCACAAAAGAGAGGGGGGGGAGAGAGCATAAAAGAGAGGGGGGAGAGAGCACAAAAGAGAGGGGGGGGACAGAGCACAAAAGAGGGGGGGAGAGCACAAAAGAGAGGGGGGAGAGAGCACAAAAGAGAGGGGGGGGGGCAGAGCACAAAAGAGGGGGGGAGAGCACAAAAGAGAGGGGGGGGGAGAGCACAAAAGAGAGGGGGGAAAAGAGCACAAAAGAGAGGGGGGAGAGAGCACAAAAGAGAGGGGAGAGAGCACAAAAGAGAGGGGAAGAGAGCACAAGGGAGAGAGCACAAAAGAGAGGGGGAGAGAGCACAAAAGAGAGGGGGAGAGAGCACAAGGGAGAAAGCACAAAAGAGAGGGGGAGAGAGCACAAAAGAGAGGGGGGAGAGAGCACAAGGGAGAGAGCACAAAAGAGAGGGGGGGAGAGAGCACAAAAGAGAGGGGGGAGCACAAAAGAGAGGGGAGAGAGCACAAAAGAGAGGGGGAGAGAGCACAAAAGAGAGGGGGGGAGCACAAAAGAGAGGGGGGAGCACAAAAGAGAGGGGGGAGAGAGCACAAAAGAGAGGGGGGAGAGAGCACAAAAGAGAGGGGGAAGAGAGCACAAAAGAGAGGGGGAGAGAGAGCACGAAAGAGAGGGGGAGAGAGCACAAAAGAGAGGGGGAGAGAGCACAAAAGAGAGGGGGGAGAGAGCACAAAAGAGAGGGGTGAGAGCACAAAAGAGAGGGGGGAGAGAGAGCACAAAAGAGAGGGGGAGAGAGCACAAAGAGAGGGGGGAGAGAGCACAAAAGAGAGGGGGAGAGAGCACAAAAGAGAGGGGGGAGAGAGCACAAAAGAGAGGGGTGAGAGCACAAAAGAGAGGGGGGAGAGCACAAAAGAAAGGGGGGAGAGCACAAAAGAGAGGGGGGAGAGCACAAAAGAGAGGGGGAGAGCACAAAAGAGAGGGGGGAGAGCACAAAAGAGAGGGGGAGAGAGAGCACAAAAGAGAGGGGGAGAGAGCACAAAAGAGAGGGGGGAGAGCAAAAAAGAGAGGGGGGAGAGCACAAAAGAGAGTGGGGAGAGCACAAAAGAGAGGGGGAGAGAGCACAAAAGAGAGGGGGGAGAGAGCACAAAAGAGAGGGGGGAGAGAGCACAAAATAGAGGGGGGAGAGAGCACAAAAGGGAGGGGGGAGAGAGCAAACGAGAGGAGAGAGAGAGAGCAAACGAGAGGGGGGAAGAGAGAGAGCAAAGAGGGAGAGAGAGCAAAAGAGAGGGGGGAGAGAGAGAGCAAAAAAGAGGGGGGAGAAAGAGAGCAAAAGAGAGGGGGGAGAGAGAGAGAGCAAAAGAGAGGGGAGAGAGCGAGAGAGCAAAAGAGAGGGGAGAAAGAGAGCAAAAGAGAGGGGAGAAAGAGAGGAGAAAAAGAGAGTCATTGGCGGCGGTCCTCAGCATTGTGAAGACTCCTCTTCATGCGATGTCCGTCGCACACTGAAGATTGAGTGCCAGGTACCCCATATTAATTGGGGTACCTTGCATTCCTATTGGCTGAAATTTTGAAATCAGCCAATAGGATGAGAGCTACTGAAATCTTATTGGCTGATTTAAAAATTTCAGCCAATAGGAATGCAAGGTACCCCAAATTGATTGCAGTACCTTGCATTCAATCTTTAGTGTACGACAGACATCGGATGAAAAGGAGCCTCCTTCCCGCGGAGGACCGCCGGCATTGAGGACCGCCGCTGAGGGTCCACGCGTCAGGGAAGACAGCTCTACTCCGCACTGCCGATAAGGACCGTCGCTGAGGATCCACAGCTACGCGCCTTCGCTCTGGGTGATAGAAGATGATAAAGTCGTCTCCCCCAGACTTCAGGAACGGTTAGTATCTATTGGGGGCTTAGTGTTAGGATTTTTTTTTTAAGATTAGGGATTTAATGGGCTGGAAAAGAGCTGATTGCCCTTTTAAGGGCAGTAAAAGAGCTGAATGCCCTTTTAAGGGCAATGCCCATGCAAATGCCCCTTTAGGGTCAATGGGTAATTTAGGTGGGTGAGGGTTTTTATTGTTAGGGGGTAATTGGTAATTTTTTTAAGGTATAGGAGCTGTTTAACTTAAGGCAATGCCACACAAAAGCAATTTTAAGGGCTATTGGTAATTTGGTATTAGATTAAGGGGTGTTTACTAGTCTACTCAATGTTAAAGATAGGAAAAAGTCAAATTCTAAGTCGTCCGGGACTAGTGGACCACTGGAAATTTCAAGCCCTATATATATATATATATATATATATATATATATATATATATTCTTATTATTCTGCATTACATTTATTTATATTTAATTTAACTAAAACGATAAGGAGGCTGACTGAGAGAGAGTCAGAACAGGCCATGGATGGAGTAAGCGCAGTCTGAGGCATGACTGGGTGCCAGAGAGGTCAGGTAGGCGCAGTCAGGATGTGCGTATAAGAGTTAGAGCTGAGCTGATGGGAGGTCAGGGCAGGGGTCAAGTCCTAAAAAAAAATAGTGTGGGAACTTACCAAGACTTCAACCCCACTCACATTAATATTGTTGTATATACACACACTGTATTTATATGTAATGTGGTTAATGAAAGCAAATTCAAACCAATGAAGGGTCTGAGACTCCTTATCTGTCACAGAGTCTCACCCACTTAAGGTACCATAGTTCTATTTCTGCTGAGGGGAGCTAAATAACACCAGAGCAAGCCACACAGAAGAGTAAGCACCATGTCTTCCACACAGGGGGGTGATCACACAGCAGGACCGCTGACACGCTTGCATTTAGTGTAATGTCGGAAGTGTTACTGCCCACTACTAGAGGATCTCACTATCCCTCTAACCAGACTATGCTACAGCTCCTCCCACCAACAACAGCAGCGTTTACTGAAGTGTTTCTGTTCTCTTTGCAGGGGGAACTTAGTTCCAACTGCAAAAATAGTACAGGAACTCCGTTGCCACCCGACTTGACCCCTGGGCCAGGGGATGTGGCGGGGTTTACAAGGACATGAACCATAGTTTGAGGAATATTTGTGAGTTCTTAGTTGGCTTTACATTGGCTCTGGGTTGTTATCAGCATAAAGGTGAACATACAATAGTAGATCAATAAATCCAAATCCATGGAAAACATTGAACTCAACATGATTGTTTTGGCTCATTTTCTGCTGTGTTCCAATTCATATGAAGCTGTCTGTATGAATTAGTTATGATGTTTAAGTTACATATGAGACAAATCTGGAACGTCTGTGTTCTTTCCTATTCTGTTTGTGTAAGCAGACATAGCACTATAAGAACAGGCTATTACATGTTTTTTTCCCAAAAGTTTGTTTGTATTTTCTACTTAAAGGGACAGTAAACACTTTGAATGTTTAATTGTATGTAGTTAAAAAAAAAAACTTGGCAATATGTTTTCATTAGTTATTTTGTCCCCCCTTTCCTGTAATTTAATTCTGAAAATTGTGGGCTTTCCAATGTATGTGCAGACTTCATACATAGCACAGCTATATTCCACATGGTTATTGGCTGCACACTCTAGTGACTTATTTATAACTGTCCTTAATTGACCTCAGCAGAGAAGGAAACTTAGGTTATGAAATGACAGTGCCCATTGCTTTATTGATACAAAAATTGACACAGTTCTTCAATATTTTAATAACTGATAGTTTTAATAAATATATCTTCATAATATTCTCAGGCTAATATCTGTTTTGAATATATAATTCTGTCTAACATTTGTTTAAAATTTACTGTCTCCTCAAATAAAAAAAAAAATTCTTGGCATGTTCAGTCAACCCTCTCCTATATTTTGTTATTTTTCAGAAACATTTTTAAAATATCCAATTACAATTATTATCATGATCAAAGGACCAGTAAATACAGTAGATTTGCATAATGAACACATTAATGATACAGAGGTAATGCAATAGCACTTAGTCTGAACTTCAAATGAGTAGTAGATTTTGTTCTGACACATTTCAAAGTTATGTATATTTCCACTCTTCATGTATCATGTGACAGGCATCAGCCAATCACAAATGCGTATAGGTATATTCTGTGAATCCTTGCACATGCTCAGTAGGAGCTGGTGACTCAAAAACTGTAAATATAAAAAGACTGTGCAGATTTTGTTAATGAAAGTAAATTGGAAAGTTGTTTAAAATTGCTGCTCTAAATGAATCATGAAGTTTAATTTTGACTTGATTGTGTCTTTAAGATTCTAACATTTATATGTGTGCATAGTTGTGTAACCTTTTATTAAACTACATCCCAATAGTGTTGATTTAAATCCGAACTTAGCATGTAGAAAAGCATAAACATTTAAAAATGGTAACAACAAAAAACTAAAATGTGTTCTGTGAAACAGACCAAATGGTTTTGCTCTATTAAAGTAGTTTATACAGAGTTATGATATGTTAAATTACATTTGCTTAATTATTTCTGTTCCTAAATCATTCATAGTTTTGTCAGTTTAATTACTTAATTAAATATTTTGTTGGACTAAAACATTAATCTTTGTGATAACTCAATTGGGAAAGTATTAATGAGTTATCACTGATCTCCATAGATCCCAGCCCATATAATTTATTGTCATCATTATTTGTAGAATGACAAGTGTTCTTAAAGGAGCAAGTGAATGATATCATTTATTTTGTTTATATCCAGTATGTCAATCATTTTATATAATAGAACAGTCTATCACAATTGTCATACTAATACGAGGCCGTTATCTCTTTTAGCGATACATCCCGTATTAATTTACTTAACTTAATAAAGTTTTGTTTAATCAATCTGTATTTATCCAGACAGCCATCCCCTTCCCGCGTTATGTTTTGGCTCATGACTATTATAACCACTTAAGAATTGTTCATCTAATGATGTATTTAAAATTAATTTATATAATTAAAGCAACATCAAAACAATATTAATGCAAGACTGAAAGGATCAGATTATGTGAAGTATTATTGTTTTTATAATTTTATTACAAACTATTTAAAAAATATGTAATTTATGCTTACAAAGAGCTCATAAAGTAAAGTGCTGATATACTGTATATATATATATATATATATATATATATATATATATATATATATATATATATACACACACACAAATAAATGCAGGGCAGGAAGTCATCATCCTACTACCACTTCTTGTTAACTTGCAGTTTGATGGCTTACACTACTACTAGCATGTTGAGCCCTTATGGGAATACAATCATTTTATAAATTATAGTTATTTTTCTAAGTAGACCTATAAACTGGCACAGTTCTTCAGTCAAACATTCATAAATAAATAAAAAAAATCCAAATGTGCCAATTACATGGTCTGTTACAATCCAATATAAAAAGCCAAATAATGTTTCTCGTGCAGCATTTTGCTGGATTTTTAAGTTCAAGGTCATTGCAATCCATTTAAAAACTATAGCAAAACCTGGCTATTGAGTGGTTTAAAGTGGGTTTGCACCAGATAACCATCCCCAATAATTACATGAGCACAATGGGACAGTGGTATGTTTATCTATTTGTTTTATTAAAATCCTTGTATATTGTATCCAATATATTGAGCTATGCGTGGAATAGAGTATTTTCTATTTAGTGACAATATATTTGAAAACAAGCTGCACACTTGTGGTCCTGAAGTTGGTTTTCTGAAGCTTTGTGGTTAATAGAACATCAAAAAGCTGAACAGACCCTTTAAGAATTTGCATCACCATTGGAAAAGTAAATCCAACTAAGTAATATCTGCTATACATGTTAAACTTAGAAAATTATTATTCATATGTAGAACAAAGAACACATTTGAAATCATTTTGTCCAATATTAATTTATTAACTTGGAAACTAATGAACAAAAACAACATTTATTTATTCATTAATTAATTTAGCTTAACCTATCAAATGGATAAACTAAATGGTGAATTATTGAATTTTGTATTAGTTTGTTAAGCTGATGAACAAAATTTGTTTAGTTAAAGGGCCGTGATACCCAAAAGTTGAAACACTTGAAAGCTGTAAAAAGCTGACTATAAAATATCACCTGAACATCTCTATGTAAAAAAAGAAAGATATTTTACATAAAAAGCTCCTCTCAGTAGCCACATCCTATTGTAAAGGACTTCTAAGCAGCAACTCAGTATGTCTGTCCCGGGACAGCTAAGGGATTGAGCCTCTTGCACACTCATGTTATTTCCCTATTCATTTTAAGGAAGTTTACTTTGAAATCTCATGAGATCACAGTAAAAGAGTTCATGACCTCAGCACTGCTGATGCGGATTGGCTGCTGTTCATTTCTTCATTTTTTTTTAACCTGCAGCTGAGCAACAGCTGAGTATAACTTTTTACACAGAATTTACTCTGCTGAGCTGAGGAGATTGTGAGGTAAAATATCTTCCTTTTTTACATAGAGATGCTCAGGTGATATTTTTCTGTCAGCTTTTAACAGTTATACTGCATCAGTTTCAAATGATTTCGCATATGAGTATTATGTCCCTTTAAGGTTTGGATTTCAGATAAAATTAGGTCTAATTCTTTATTCGTTTTACAAACAAGTGATGAAATTAAATTTTTTGAACATGTAATGAATTCTATTAGTAATGAAAATTTATCCCATATTTCTCAAGGTTTTGGTAAAAAAATAATTATATGCTGTGCAACGGAAATATAATTTAGCACTAAATGGTAAAAATTATACACACACCATCCACCTTTAAAGAGAGTGTTTGTTCTTGACTTTTGACACAAATTTATTTCTCAATGACATGTTCTTGATTTGATGCATCAAAACGTTACACACCAGCGCTATTCTGTCTGCCATTGCACAGCTCTTTCTAACATACAGATTGGCAGAAACATGAATAGTGTAGGATGTGTATGCCAATTGCATATACAGTCTGCTGGTGTTTGCATGTTTTTGCATATATTAAAGCTAATTATTCAGACTAATGTGTTAGTTTAAGTTCCCACATATTAGCTTGGCTTAACTGTCTTGTCAACTACAGAGAGCAAATAACAGAATTTTTTTGACAGTTAAATGGGCAGTATATACGGTATATCAGCAAATAAGCAAACGTTTTAAATGGGCAGTATATACTGTATATCAGCAAATAAGCAAAAGTTTAAATGGGTAGTATATACTGTATATCAGCAAATAAGCAAAAGTTTAAATGGGCAGTATATACTGTATATCAGCAAATAAGCAAACGTTTTAAATGGGCAGTATATACTGTATATCAGCAAATAAGCAAAAGTTTAAATGGGCAGTATATACTGTATATCAGCAAATAAGCAAACGTTTTAAATGGGCAGTATATACTGTATATCAGCAAATAAGCAAACGTTTAAATGGGCAGTATATACTGTATGTCAGCAAATAAGCAAACGTTTTAAATGGGCAGTATATACTGTATATCAGCAAATAAGCAAACGTTTTAAATGGGCAGTATATACTGTATATCAGCAAATAAGCAAACATTTTAAATGGGTAGTATATACTGTATATCAGCAAATAAGCAAAAGTTTAAATGGGCAGTATATACTGTATATCAGCAAATAAGCAAACATTTTAAATGGGTAGTATATACTGTATATCAGCAAATAAGCAAAAGTTTAAATGGGCAGTATATACTGTATATCAGCAAATAAGCAAACATTTTAAATGGGTAGTATATACTGTATATCAGCAAATAAGCAAACGTTTTAAATGGGCAGTATATACTGTATGCCAGCAAATAAACAAACGTTTTAATGGGCAGTATATACTGTATATCAGCAAATAAGCAAAAGTTTAAATGGGCAGTATATACTGTATATCAGCAAATAAGCAAACATTTTAAATGGGTAGTATATACTGTATATCAGCAAATAAGCAAACGTTTTAAATGGGCAGTATATACTGTATGCCAGCAAATAAACAAACGTTTTAATGGGCAGTATATACTGTATGTCAGCAAATAAGCAAACGTTTTAAATGGGCAGTATATACTGTATGCCAGCAAATAAACAAACGTTTTAATGGGCAGTATATACTGTATGTCAGCAAATAAACAAACGTTTTAAAAGCATTTTTAATTTTGTCAGTGACAGTAAAATCTAAATTAAATTTCATAATAGATCATGCAATTTTAAACAACTTACCAATTTACTTCCATTGTCTCATTTCCTTTGTTCACTTTGCATCCTTAGTTGAAAGAAATACCTAGGTAAGCTCAGGAGCAGCAAAGCACTGTAGGATGCTAGCTGCTGATTGGGGGCTACATATATATGCCTTGTGTCATTGGCTTACTGATGTGTTCAGCTAGCTGCCCGTAGTGTATTGCGGCTTTTTCAAGAGAAAGTACTATGCGCTACAATAATGTAGCTAAATTAGTAACAAAATGGCAGATTAGAAATAGGTGTGTTGTGAAAACCAGTGGTTTGACAAAGGCCATTCTGGGCTGAAACGCGTTACTCTTTAACCTGTCCTACTTGGGCTTCCGTAGCCCTGTTAGTTTTGAATGTACTGAGGCGCCAAGTTTAAAGCAAATGCCGCAAAGTACTAAGACTGCTAACAGAGACACTGAAGAGGTGTCTGTGCCTCCCGTTTGGAGAGAGTGCCAGAGAAGGAGTACGTCTGTGGATATTACCCAAACAACTGCCGGTGTAACTAAGACTTGTCACCTTTTAGTTTGGTTCCGTTTTCGCCTCTCATTGGAATTTCCTTCTATTCCAGCGCTCCTGGCTCCCATTAACTTCTTCAATTTATCGGAAGACATTTGTGAAAGTTCTTTTGGATCTTTTATTGGATCTCACTATTGGATGCACTGTTTTTAACGTTTATATTTGTTCTATATGTTTGTAATTTGGCTCTATTTTTATTCTGTTATTTGATGTATCTAATTTAATGATTCTCTGCTTTTGTGAGCAGTTTTTGTACTTCTTATGTAGCATTTTTGATGCAATTGCTAACACTATTTTGTTCATTCATTTTTTTAATACTTGCATTTTAATTACCATGTCTGACATTCAACCACTGGTTTTCACAACACACCTATTTCTAATCTGCCATTTTGTTACTAATTTAGCTACATTATTGTAGTGCATATTAAGTACTTTCTCTTGTAAAAGAGAATATACATTTTTGTTTAACGTTTCTGGGGGAGATAGGGATCCCCTGTCTTCTGTACTCTGCTTTTGGTAACGCTTCTACGGCGCAAGTATCTATCTGCTTCCACACTTATGGCAAAACTTATGAAGCTGCAGACGGACAAGAACCTGTCTACCTGCAATCACCACATGGGATGCAGCAGCGCTTGGTGATATTTAGGATTGTACTAGGGTTCTCTTGTGCAATACTGTCCTATGCTCTTGTGGAACCAATTGCATGAGAGCAGGGTCTGTCAGTAAACCCAACTGAGCGAGTTCAGGGTGATTGGTTGAAGCAGGAACTTATGCTAATATGCACCACAATGTCCCAGAAGCTTAAAGGGACACTGAACCCATTTTTTTTCATGATTCAAATAGAGCATGACATTTTAAGCAACTTTCCAATTTACTCCTATTATCAGTTTTTCTTTGTTCTCTTGCTATCTTTATTTTAAAAGCAGGAATGTAAATCTTAGCAGCCAGCCCATTTCAGGTTCAGCACCATGGATAGTGCTTGCTTATTAGAGGCTTACATTTACCCATCAATAAGCAAGCATAACCCAGGTTCTCAACCAAAAATGGGCCGGCTCCTATGCATCACATTCCTGCTTTTTAAATAAAGAAAGCAAGAGAATGAAGAAAAATGTATAATAGGAGTAAATTAGAAATTTGCTTTAAAATTGCATGCTCTATCTGAATCATGAAAGAAAGAATTTGGGTTTACTGTCCCTTTAATACATTTTACCTTTTGTGTATTTTGTACTTTATCAAAATTAAACTTGTTAAAAAAAAAAATCAAAATAGAAATTCTTTGCTGTATTTTCTGTGTTTGGTATTTAAAAAAAAAAAAAAAAAAAAAGTATTAAAGAGGTACAGAAGTAAATATTAAACTTTAAAGGGACATTAAACCCAAATTTTTTCTTTTGTGATTCAGATAGAGCATGCAATTTTAAGCAACTTTCTAATTGACTCCTATTATCAAATTGTCTTCATTCTCTTGGTATATTTCAGGTAGATTACGAGTTTTGCGGTATGAGTGAAAAAACAGCGTTATGGCTCTTTTTCACTACCGCTGGTATTACGAGTCTTATAGGTATATCTGTCCTGCACACATTTTTGGCCGTAACGCAATGTAACTACCACAGCTTTCAAAAAGTCCTTTTTCAATGGGACTTCCACAGCGCCGGTATTACGAGTTTGCCTGTCCGGCCAAAATGTGAGAGGTACAGCCTATACCGTCAAGATCCATACCGTAAACTGGAAGTCAGTAGTTATGGCTTTTATGCTACAAAGCCGTAACATAAAACTCATAACTAAAGTGCTAAAAAATACACTAACACCCATAAACTACCTATTAACCCCTAAACCGAGGCCCTCCCGCATCGCAAACACTAAAATAAAATTATTAACCCCTAATCTGCCGCTCCGGACATCGCCGTCACTATAATAAACAAATTAACCCCAAAACTGCCGCACTCCCGCATCATAAACACTAGTTAAATATTATTAACCCCTAATCTGCTGTCCCTAACATCGCCACAACCTACATTACTGTTATTAACCCATAATCTGCTGTCCCTAACATCGCCGCCACTATACTAAAGTTATTCACTCCTACACCTAACCCTAAGTCTAACCCTAACACCCACTAACTTTAATATAATTAAAATAAATCTAAATAAAAATTACTATCATTAACTAAATAATTAATATTTAAAACTAAATACTTACCTATAAAATAAACCCTAAGCTTGCTACAATATAACTAATAGTTACATTGTAGCTAGCTTAGGTTTTATTTTTATTTCACAGGCAAGTTTGTATTTTTTTTAACTAGGTAGACTAGTTAGTAAATAGTTATTAACTATTTACTAGCTACCTAATTAAAATAAAGACAAATTTACCTGTAAAATAAAACCTAACCTGAGTTACACTAACACCTAACATTACACTACAATTAACTAAATTACAAAAATAAACACTAAATTACACAAAACAAAAAAGAAATTATCAAATATTTAAACTAATTACACCTAATCTAATAGCCCTATCAAAATAAAAAAGCCCCCCCTAGCCTACAATAAACTACCAATGGCCCTTAAAAAGGCCTTTTGCAGGGCATTGCCCCAAAGAAATCAGCTCTTTTACCTGTAAAAAAAAACACAAACAACCCCCCAACAGTAAAACCCACCACCCACACAACCAAACCCCCCAAATAAAATCCTATCTAAAAAAACTTAAGCTCCCCATTGCCCTGAAAAGGGCATTTGTATGGGCATTGCCCTTAAAAGGGCATTTAGCTCTTTTTATGCCCAAACCCTAAGCTAAAAATAAAATCCACCCAATAAACCCTTAAAAAAAACCTAACACTAACCCCCAAAGATCCACTTACAGTTTTTGAAGACTGGACATCAATCCTCAACGAAGTCGGGAGAAGTCTTCATCCAAGCGGCAAGAAGTCCTCAACGAAGCCGGGAGAAGTCTTCATCCAAGCAACAAGAAGTGGTCCTCCAGACGGGCAGAAGTCTTCGTCCAGACGGCATTTTTTATCTTCATCCTTCCGACACGGAGCGGCTCCATCTTCAAGACATCCAGCACGGAGCATCCTCTTCTTTCCACGACTCTTCAAGAATGAATTCTCCTTTAAATGAGATCATCCAAGATGGCGTCCCTTGAATTCTGATTGGCTGATATAATTCTATCAGCCAATCGGAATTAAAGGTGAAAAAATCCTATTGGCTGAGGCATGGCTGATTGGAACAGCCAATAGAATGCGAGGTCAATCCTATTGGCTGATTGGATCAGCCAATAGGATTGAAGCTCAATCCTATTGGCTGATTGCATCAGCCAATAGGATTTTTTTCACCTTTAATTCCGATTGGCTGATAAAATTCTATCAGCCAATCGGAATTCAAGGGACGCCATCTTGGATGACTACATTTAAAGGAGAATTCATTTTTGAAGAGCCGTGGAAAGAAGAGGATGCTCCGCGCCGGATGTCTTGAAGATGGAGCCGCTCCGCGTCGGAAGGATGAAGATAGAAGATGCCGTCTGCCCATCTGGAGGACCACTTCTTGCCGCTTGGATGAAGACTTCTCCCGGCTTCGTTGAAGATGGATGTCCAGTCTTCAAAAACTGTAAGTGGATCTTCGGGGGTTAGTGTTAGGTTTTTTTAAGGGTTTATTGGGTGGGTTTTATTTTTAGTTTAGGGTTTGGGCATAAAAAGAGCTAAATGCCCTTTTAAGGGCAATGCCCATACAAATGCCCTTTTCAGGGCAATGGGGAGCTTAGGTTTTTTTAGATAGGATTTTATCTGGGGGGTTTGGTTGTGTGGGTGGTGGGTTTTACTGTTAGGGGGTTGTTTGTATTTTTTTTTACAGGTAAAAGAGCTGATTTCTTTGGGGCAATGCCACGCAAAAGGCCCTTTTAAGGGCCATTGGTAGTTTATTGTAGGCTAGGGTTTTTTTTATTTGAGGGGGGGGTTATTTTGATAGGGCTAATTGATTAGGTGTAATTAGTATTAGTATTAGTATATTTAATAATTTGTTTTTTATTTTGTGTAATTTAGTGTTTGTTTGTTTTTTTGTAATTTAGTTAATTGTATTTAATTAATGTAACTTATTTAATTGTAGTGTAAGTTTAGGTGTTAGTGTAACTCAAGTTAGGTTTTATTTTACAGGTAAATTTGTATTTATTTAAACTAGGTAGCTAGTAAATAGTTAATAACTATTTACTAACTAGTCTACCTAGTTAAAATAAATACAAACTTAGCTGTGAAATAAATATAAAACCTAAGATAGCTACAATGTAACTATTAGTTATATTGTAGCTATCTTAGGGTTTATTATACAGGTAAGTATTTAGTTTTAAATAGGTATTATTTAGTTAATGATAGTAATTTTAATTTAGATTTATTTTAATTATATTAAAGTTAGTGAGTGTTAGGGTTAGACTTAGGGTTAGGTTTAGGGGTTAATAACTTTAGTATACTGGCAGCAACATTGGGGGCGGCAGATTAGGGGTTAATAAGTGTAGGTAGGTGGCGGCGGTTTTGGGGCGGCAGATTAGTGGTTAATAAGTGTAATGTAGGTGTCGGCGATGTTGGGGGCAGCAGATTAGGGGTGTTTAGACTCTGGGTTTCTGTTAGGGTGTTAGGTGTAAACATAACTTTTTCTTTCCCCATAGGAATCAATGGGGCTGCGTTACGGAGCTTTACACACCTTTATTGCAGGTGTTAGGCTTTTTTTTAGCTGGCTCTCCCCATTGATGCCTATGGGGAAATCGTGCACGAGCACGTAAAACCAGCTCACAGCAGCGCTGGTATTTGAGTGCGGTATGGAGCTCAATTTTGCTCAACGCTGCAATATTGCCTGCTAACGCCGGTTTTATGAAAACCTGTAATAGCAGCGCTATAGGGAGGTGAGCGGTGGAAATAATTTGCAAGTTAGCACCGAGCCGCTCATAACGCAAAACTTGTAATCTAGCCGTTTATTTGAAATGCAAGAATGTAAGTTTAGATGCTGGCCCATTTTTGGTGAACAAACTGGGTTGTTCTTGCTTATTGGTGGATAAATTCACCCACCAATAAACCAGTGCTTTCCATGGTTCTGAACCAAAAAAATAGCTTAGATGCCTTATTTTTCAAATAAAGAAAGCAAGAGAACGAAGAAAAATTGATAATAGGTGTAAATTAGAAAGTTGCTTAAAATTGCATGCTCTATCTGAATCACAAAAGAAAAAAATTGGGTTCAGTGTCCCTTTAAATACCTAGTTAGGCTTCAGTGCTTGTGTGTTGAGCACTGTATGGATGCAACAGTTATTACCTAATTCTCAACAAAGGATACTAATATAACAAATTAATTATTAGCCATGATAATAGAGAAATATTCTTCTCCAGTGTAATATTGCTGACTTAATGCATAAAATGCATAGAGAAAATGTTCTAAAATGTTAGAACCTTTTATTATTGCTTTGTTACTTGCGCATAACGTATGCGTTTAACCCATATCAGATTAAACACATATTTAAAGTCAGCTACAAAACAAATGCACTTATAAGTGCTAGCTGGACGCATCTGGTGAGCCAAAAACAAGAGGGATATTTGTGTAGCCATTAATCAACAGCTAGCTCCCAGTAGTTCATTGTTGCTGAGCATATGTAAATAAGCTCTTCAGCAGAGGATACCAAGAGAACAAAGTAAATTTGATAATAGAAGTGAATTTAAAAGTGTCTTAGATTGGCATGCTCTATCAGAATCATACAACTTTAATTAGACTTATATGTGTTGATGTTTAGAGTTCATGTATCTGGCCTAAAATAACTTTGTAACACTTATTTTTATTTACAGTATTTCATTTGAAAGCAGAGTTTATTAAAGGGATAGAAAAGTCAAAATGAAACTTACATGATTAAGATAAAACATGCAATTTTAAGACACTTTTACATTTACTTCTATTTTCAAATATGCTTTGTTCTCTTGGTATCTCTTGTTGAAAAAGAATATGCACATATCCTACACTAGTAGGAGCTAGCTGCTGATTGGTGCCTGCACACATTTTTTCTTTTGTGATTGGCTAACTTGATGCTGTTCTTTCAGCAAAGGATAACAAGACAATGAAGCAAATTAGATAATAAGTAGATAATAGATAATAGATTAGATAAAAGTAAATTGGAAAGTTGTTTAAAATTGTATGTTCTATCCAAATCACGAAAGAAAATGTTGGGGTTTCCTGTACCTTTAAGCATCCCAGTGCACACGGATGGGATTACTGTTGCCTGGCATTGAATATCAGATGTGCATTTGTCTCTCTTCTATGAGTGTAAGCAGCTGACATCAACTATTTTAAGAACTGTCTGTGCTGTTCTTCACTGAGGTGATGTGAGAGTTGTGCCCATAAGCAGGACATTTAAAAAGATTAATATTTAGATCAGTTGGGCTCTTTATATACTGCAGAGAATGTATCTTTAAATCATTTTCCCAGTAAAATCAGGAATACTAATCCGGAAGTTGCAGGTGGTTCCAAGCTCAGTATTTAAAACAAAAAAGACTAAATCAGCTCTTAATCAATATAATTTGCATTGCAGAGTCTCTTAAAAATATGCTCTGGGTCTGTATAGGGACTTCAATATCCCTGTAAAAAAAAGAGCTGTTATATCTTTATCTATTACATCAGCCTGTTTTGTATAACTGCACAAGTGCACAGTGTAGTAAACTTGTCATAAAATAGCTAATTTTATCCATCTAGTACCAAATGTGAGCTCGTTTTTATTGAGCGGTTAAAAATGTACCAGGTTTCCATTCAAATATTTAGCGCATTGCGTGCAGTCACCCTTTTCGTGTAGGTGTAAGTTAGTGTTGTGTTAATGCTTCCACCCGATGTCGGATTTCTTTAAAATTAATAGATTACTATGGTAACCCGACCTTACACTACACTCGATCACATATACGGCGCCGCATACAAGTGTGGTGCGTATATTTTCCCAGTTGCTCGCTGTTAAGATAAAATCAAATACCTAACGCATGCGCAATATTTACATTTATATTCTATTAAATGTATTAACCTCTAATCCACCAACCCCCATATCGCAAAGTATCTGTCAAAGTTATTAACCCCAAAACCGCCATCACCCCACATCACAACTAACAATAAAAGTTATTAACCTCTAAACCGCCATTCCTCCACATCGCAATCGACCTATTAAAACTATTAACCCCTAATCTGCCATCCCCCACAATGCATTTAACCTAATTAAACTATTAACCCCTAATCCCCCATCCCCCCACAACGCAAATAACTCATCTAATCACTTAGCCCCCTAACCCTAACACCCCCTAAATTAACCACAATTACATAAAATAAAAAAATACTAAATTACAATTAAAGTAAAAAATCCTAACATTACTTTTAAAAATCCTAAAATTAAATTAAAATAAATAAATCTAAAATTACAAAAAATAAAAAAAAGTCTAAAATTACATGAAATATAAACCAAATTATCAAAAATAAAAAAATGTAAACCTAATCTAATACCCCTATAAAAATAAAAAAAAGCTTCCCCCCAAAATAACCCCCCCTAATCTAAGACTAAACTGCCAATAGCCCTTAAAAGGGCCTTTTGTAGGACATTGCCCTAAAGCGATCAGCTCTTTTACCTAAAAATACAAATTAACCCCTAACAGTAAACCCCCAACCCACCAAACCCCCCCCCCCAAAAAAAAACTAACACTAAAAAAACCTAAGCTAATAATTGCCCCTAAAGGGACATTTGTATGAGCATTGCCCTTAAAAGAACAATCAGCTCTTTTGCGTCCATTAAAATAAAAAATCCCTAATCTAAAATAAAAACCCACCCCAAAAAATAAAAAAAGCCTAAGTCTAACCCTGAAATAGGTACTCACAGTTCCTGACGTTCGGCCGACAAGGTCTTCTTCCAGGCGCTGAAGGTCTTCTTCCAGGCGCTGAAGGTCTTCTTCCAGACAGCAACATCTTCATTCTGCACGTGGACCTCTTCTATCTTCATCTAGGGCAAAGGTGGCTCGGAGCGGAGGAGGCAGTGGAGCACACTGAAGATTGAATGCAAGGTACCCATTTTATATATGGGGTACCTTGCATTCCTATTGGCTGAAATTTTCAAATCAGCCAATAGGATGAGAGCTACTGAAATCCTATTGGGATGATTGCAGTCCCCAAACTCAGAGGTGGCGGATGAGTTAAGGAGCAGCGGTCTTACGACCGCTGCTTCTTAATTCCTGATTCTGGCGAGCCGTAAGGCTCGTGCGGAATGAGCAGCATACGCTGCTTAATAAATCGGCCTCTAAATGTCAACAAATTTAAACATTCTGCAGCCACTTTTTGCATTGTCAGTTTTTGCTTGATGACATTTATAATGGGAAATTCACCATTCGTACAACGGTTCTTATAGGCTGACTGGGATATTCAGCAACAACTGTAAAATAAGGAACTAGAACAAAGCTAGAGGCGGTGGCATTACTTTTTGGCCAGTATCAACATACGAGTATTCTTAAATACCTAAAACTGCAATGCTATGCTGAACTTAATTTGTATTATTTTTATTAAATTTAATTTATAAAGCGCCAACATATTCTGCATCTCTGTCCATGGATACAAATGATGTAAGTAAAACAATGATACAATACTTGAAGGAGACAAGACAAAATTTGACAAACAAATATAGGAGGAATTTAGGGCCCTATTCCTGTGAGAATGTATTATCTAGGAGGGTGAGAAACAGGAGGGGAGGCCTGCAAGGGTGAAATCTATTTTAATACAGAGTTAGATGGGGTTAATTGTTATGTAGGTGGAATTTGTTACTGAGTTGGGTGGTAGGCTTCCCTGAACAAAAATGTCTTTAAGGAGCGTACAAAAGTAGGCAAATTAGGGGAAAGTCTGACAGAGAAAGGAAGTGCGTTCCAGTGGATTGGTGCTGCCCAAGAGAAGTCCTGCACTCTAGCATGGAAAGAGGTGAAGATAGAAGATGCAAGGAGCAGGTCATTGATGAATCTGAGTGGGCGGTCTGGGGTAAATGTATTGATTAGTGAGGACAGGTAGTGGGGAGCGGCATTGGTAAGGGCTTTGTTGGTCAGGGTGAGAATTTTGAATTTGATTCTGCTGTGAATGGGGAGCCACTGAAGAGACTTGGTGCAGCAGATACAGAGCGATAGAAGAGGTGAATTAGCCTGGCAGAGGCATTTAGGATTGATTGAAGGGGGGGGAGGTGGGAGAGAGGAAGGCCAGTTAGTAGGTTATTGCAGTAGCCAAGTCAACAAATTACAAGGTAGTGAATTAGTTGCTTAGCGGTGTCAGCGCTCAGAAACGGACTAGTTTTGGAAATTGCATAGGTTGTTGCGGCAGGATGAAGAGAGCAATTGGATGTGAGGGTTGAAGGACAGATTGGAGTCAAGTGTATCTCTGAGGCAGCAGGCTTGGGATGATGGGGAGATAGTGATGCCATCAACAATGATAGAAAAGTCAGAGATGGGAGTAGAGCTAGAGGGGGGATTAGAAGGAGCTCAATCTTGGACAAGTTAATCTTTAGGTGGTGAGTTGCCATCCAGGAAGAAATGCCAGATAAGCAGTCACTGACGTGAAAAAGGAACGAGGGAGGGCAGGGGTGGAGAGGTAGATCTGAGTGTCACCAGCATAGAAAGGATATTTAAAACCATAGTTATTAAGTTTACCCAGTGAAGAAGTATAAAAGGAGAAGAGTAGAGTACCCAAATAATTGCAATATTAAAAAAAAAAAGAGCAGGCAGCACTCTTCTAACAAAAGGCACAGACAGGGTAGGCCAGTCATTTAGTAATATGTATGAAAAGGCAAGTCCAGCCACTGAATTGAAACCTCAACCTTTAATGTCCAATTAGGGTGATAGTACTAACAGACTGTCTGTACCATGACCCTAATGTGACAATAAAGGTTCATGTTTTTCTTCAGTGGATGAACTTGCCTTTTAATACATAGTATTAAATAATTGCAGAATAACTTCAGTAACAACAGCTACATGATTCCTATAAAATGAGTTTTATTTCAATAAAATCATTTGTCCCATGGTTGATTCCCTAGATGTAAACGTCATTATTTTAATAGCAGATATATATGGTTTTATTAAATCTCACAAAGGCTGCAAAAGCCACAAGTCGACCCGCTGAGTTAAATATTTTAATCTGTATATGAAAAAAGTTTTTGAAGTAAAAAGAACTTGCTAGTTTAGTTATCAATTATGTTTTTATCGGTCAAAAGTATATAGTGATGAATGTGCTTATTTATAGTACTGTTCTGACAAGTCGGAGAGTATAGGCAGACAAATGATTTTTTTATGAATCATTCCTATTTGTCACAAATGTCAAACACAATCCTCAGACGTGCATTGTGACGGTCGCCATGGATACACTTAAATTGTTACTTCCTTCACATGTCAAAATAGTACTGTGGCACTTTCTTTCACAGCTGATGGAGAGTTCAATTTATCTGTTGATTCTAAATAGATAATTTGTGCAACAGTTTTTTTTTTTAAATCACAGTTGTAAGTCAAAATAAAATGCCTTCGCATTATCTACTTGACATTGAGAAGCGATTTCTGTTGACTCTCGTCTGAATAGAAAAACTAGTATACTTTTTAGTAGAACTTTTATAATTAATATAAGGGTGTAAAGATTTATGTGAGATGTGATTAAACGGGTGATAACAAAATTCCTTGACAAGTATATTGCAGCAAATCTCCTAATTTCCTAATAAATGTATTGCTATATAAGCATACACTAAATAAAAATAAATAAATCTGGTAACAAATATCTAAATAGTAAAGAGATTGTATTAGATGTTAAATACAATAATCTTGTAAACTAGTATAGATAGGATAGATGTGCAGTATGAGTTAGGGAACACTCACAAAATCCTAGTAGCAGAAATCCTGTCACTGGATAAATAATTTACTTGGTCACCAGAAACACATTCCAGTATTTCTTCCCATTCATGGGCATAAAGCTTGAGACTTATGCACATCTCATATTTATGTAATTGGCAATATGCTGAATTATGTAGTAAATAGTCAACAGAGCTAGTGTCAACTAACATAGATTAAAAATAAAATTACAATAAGCTGATACTTTATCAGTGCTCTGTTTTTCATTAAGGCAGCTGTAATAATTATGAATAATCAACATTCTATGGTTTAAAAAAGCTAAAACTGCTCAGCAAAAGGCACTAGCCTTCTATTAAAATGTGTTTGCCTCCTGAGTCTCTTATCTGAAAAAAAGAAATGGGAGTTTTGTCTAAGTGACCAACTTTAGAGTTGGTAAATGGGAATTGCTGTTGATAGCATCATTTGGTCAGCTTACACAAACTGATAAATATATACATACCTCCCAACATGTGACTAGGTATTAGGGACTCAGTAGGTTAAAGGGATAGTGAACCCAATTTTTTTTCTTTCATGATTCAGATAGAGCATGCAATTTTAAGTAACTTTCTAATTTACTGCTATTATCAACGTTTCTTTGTTCTCTTGATATCTTTATTTGAAAAAGAAGGGAATGTAAGTGAACGAGACGGCCCATCTTTGGTTCAGCACCTGGGTAGTGCTTGCTAATTGGTAGCTAAGTATAGATACCAAGAGAATGAAGAAAAATTAATAATAGGAGTGAATTAGAAAGTTACTTAAAATTGCATGCTCTATCTGAATCACGAAAGTATCCCTTTAAGGTTGGCTGTCACTCTTTTGTGTGTGTGTGGGGGGGGAATGTCAGGGGGGAAATGGGCCATGGATGGATAATGGGCAATCACTGGTGTTTCTGGTTGGTGTGTCTGTGTGGTTCATGATTGTGTCTATGGTTAGTGCTACTGGAAATTCTGCAAATCAGGACATATGACTGTATCAGAGGGAAAGTAGGACAGAGCTCAGAATTAGCGACTGTCCCTCTTAAAGTTGTGAGCTTTCTCCATATAACAGGGGATCTTCTTAGTGCACAGGCTGAGGACCTCTTGAGCTAACATCAGACTGACACCAATGATGATTTTGTATTAGTCTTGTTGCATAAACAAAAGTGTAGTTTCCATGGGAATTATTTTTTCATAAGTATGAGAGCACATTCATTCTTGCATATTGATGCAAAATACTAGCTGAAGTCTTGTTCCCCATTTGATAAACTGAAATCAACTAAAAAGAAAATCTGAATGGGACTTGTATGATATTTTTTGGAATTTCTTTTTTATAAGTATGTTTTTGCACAGACTAATATGCAATTGTTAAACATTTACAAGCTGTTCGTAGTTTAAAGGCTGGAAGTCTTTAAACTCACAATTAAAGGGACATTAAACACCTCTAGCTCATATGTAAATATTGTGGGCTAGATTTAGAGTTTGGCGGCAGCCGTCAAAACCAGCGTTAGAGGCTCCTAACGCTGGTTTTGGGCTACCGCTGGTATTTAGAGTCATTCAGGAAAGGATCTAACGCTCACTTTCCAGCCGCGACTTTTCCATACCGCAGATCCCCTTACGTCAATTGCGTATCCTATCTTTTCAATGGGATCTTCCTAACGCTGGTATTTAGAGTCATGGCTGAAGTGAGCGTTAGAAATCTAACGACAAAACTCCAGCCGCAGAAAAAAGTCAGTAGTTAAGAGCTTTCTGGGCTAACGCCGGTTTATAAAGCTCTAAACTACAATTACCTACAATTAAACCTAACAATACACTATCAATAAATTAATTAAATACAATACCTACAAATAAATACAATTAAATAAACTAACTAAAGTACAAAAAATAAAAAAGAACTAAGTTACAAAAAATAAAAAAATATTTACAAACATTAGAAAAATATTACAACAATTTTAAACTAATTACACCTACTCTAAGCCCCTAATAAAATAAGAAAGACCCCCAAAATAAAAAAATGCCCTACCCTATTCTAAAATTAAAATAGAAAAGCTCTTTTACCTTACCAGCCCTGAAAAGGGCCCTTTGTGGGGCATGCCCCAAAGAATTCAGCTCTTTTGCCTATTCTATTGGCTGTTCCGATCAGCCAATAGAATACAAGCTCAATCTGATTGGCTGATCGGACCAGCCAATCGGATTGAACTTGAATCTGATTGGCTGATTCCATCAGCCAATCAGAATTTTCCTACCTTAATTCCGATTGGCTGATAGAATCCTATCAGCCAATCGGAATTTGAGGGACGCCATCTTGGATGACGTCCCTTAAAGGAACCTTCATTCGTCGTCTAGTCATCGGAAGAAGAGGATGGATCCGCGGTGGAGGTCTTGAAGATCAGCCGGTCATCATCGGATGGAAGAACATAGAAGATGCGGCTTGGATGCAGATGTTTGCCGGTCCGGATGTCCTCTTCTGCCCGCTTGGATCAAGACTTCAGCCGGAGGATGGATGTCTTCAGCCCCCCGCTTGGGCTTGGATCAAGACATCGGAGCCAGGATGGATCGGTGTGATACCCGGTGTGGTGAAGATAAGGTAGGAAGATCTTCAGGGGCTTAGTGTTAGGTTTATTTAAGGGGGGTTTGGGGGGCTTTGTTATTTTATTAGGGGGCTTAGAGTAGGTGTAATTAGTTTAAAATTGTTGTAATATTTTTCTAATGTTTGTAAATATTTTTTTATTTTTTGTAACTTAGTTCTTTTTTATTTTTTGTACTTTAGTTAGTTTATTTCATTGTATTTATTTGTAGGTATTTTATTTAATTTATTTATTGATAGTGTAGTGTTAGGTTTAATTGTAACTTAGGTTAGGATTTATTTTACAGGTAATTTTGTAATTATTTTAACTAGGTAACTATTAAATAGTTATTAACTATTTAATAGCTATTGTACCTGGTTAAAATAATTACAAAGTTGCCTGTAAAATAAATATTAATCCTAAAATAGCTACAATATAATTATAATTTATATTGTAGCTATATTAGGGTTTATTTTATAGGTAAGTATTTAGCTTTAAATAGGATTAATTTATTTAATAAGAGTTAATTTATTTAGTTAGATTTAAATTATATTTAACTTAGGGGGGTGTTAGTGTTAGGGTTAGACTTAGCTTTAGGGGTTAATACATTTATTAGAGTAGCGGGGTTAATAAGTGTAGGTAGGTGGAGGCGACGTTGGGGGCGGTAGATTAGGGGTTAATAAATATAATATAGGGGTCGGCGGTGTTAGAGGCAGCAGATTAGGTGTACATAGGTATAATGTAGGTTGCGGCGGTGTACGGAGCGGCAGATTAGGGGTTAATAATAATATGCAGGGGTCAGCGATAGCGAGGGCAGCAGATTAGGGGTTAATAAGTGTAAGGCTAGGGGTGTTTAGACTCGGGGTACATGTTAGGGTGTTAGGTGCAGACTTAGGAAGTGTTTCCCCATAGGATACAATGGGGCTGCGTTAGGAGCTGAACGCTGCTTTTTTGCAGGTGTTAGGTTTTTTTTCAGCTCAAACAGCCCCATTGTTTCCTATGGGGGAATCGTGCACGAGCACGTTTTTGAAGCTGGCCGCGTCCGTAAGCACCGCTGGTATCGACAGTTGAAGTGGCGGTAAATATGCTCTACGCTCCCTTTTTTTGAGCCTAACGCAGCCCTTCTGTGAACTCTAAATACCAGCGGTATTTAAAAGGTGCGGGAGAAAAAAAGCACGCGTAGCTAACGCACCCCTCTGGCCGCAGAACTCTAAATCTAGCCGTTAGTTTGCCCACACTCCCTAGAGAGGCCAATTATTGACTAATCTGTGATATTATAGGCTGACAATATTATAGGCTGAGCTGTGTTATTATTGACTGATCTGTGATATTATAGGCTGACAATATTATAGGCTGATCTGTGTTATTATTGACTGATCTGTGATATTATAGGCTGACAATATTATAGGCTGAGCTGTGTTATTATAGACTGATATGTGATATTATAGGCTGACAATATTATAGGCTGAGCTGTGTTATTATTGACTGATCTGTGATATTATAGGCTGACAATATTATAGGCTGAGCTGTGTTATTATTGACTGATCTGTGATATTATAGGCTGACAATATTATAGGCTGAGCTGTGTTATTTTAGACTGATCTGTGATATTATAGGCTGACAATATTATAGGCTGAGCTGTGTTATTTTAGACTGATCTGTGATATTATAGGCTGACAATATTATAGGCTGAGCTGTGTTATTATTGACTGATCTGTGATATTATAGGCTGACAATATTATAGGCTGATCTATAATATTATAGGCTGACAATATTATAGGCTGAGCTGTGTTTTTTTAGACTGATCTGTGATATTACAGGCTGACAATATTATAGGCTGAGCTGTGTTATTATTGACTGATCTCTGATATTATAGGCTGACAATATTATAGGCTGATCTGTGTTATTATTGACTGATCTGTGATATTATAGACTGACAATATTATAGGCTGAGCTGTGTTATTATTGACTGATCTGTGATATTATAGGCTGACAATATTATAGGCTGATCTATAATATTATAGGCTGACAATATTATAGGCTGAGCTGTGTTTTTTTAGACTGATCTGTGATATTATAGGCTGACAATATTATAGGCTGAGCTGTGTTATTATTGACTGATCTGTGATATTATAGGCTGACAATATTATAGGCTGATCTGTGTTATTATTGACTGATCTGTGATATTATAGGCTGACAATATTATAGGCTGAGCTGTGTTATTATTGACTGATCTGTGATATTATAGGCTGACAATATTATAGGCTGAGCTGTGTTATTATTGACTGATCTGTGATATTATAGGCTGACAATATTATAGGCTGATCTATAATATTACAGGCTGAAAATCCTATAGGCTGATCTATATTAAAGACTGACAATTTGTTTTAATACGAAAAGCCTTTACACCTGTATTAAACAACAGCAGTGATTATATTATTTAGCAAAGCTGATCTGTTTAGCTCTTTGCTAGTTATTTTCCCCTCTAAACATCATGAGAGCTTATGAACAATTTAGTAAAGTACCGCTCTCCAAAACTGAAACTAAAGCTTTCCCACCATATTAATATTTTACAATTTAGCCTCAGGTATAAATGTGCTTCCAAAACTATTTCTGTGGTTGGTAATATCACTTCCAGTTTTGTACTAAAGAATGGTCCAGTAATTCCAAACACAGCTATTTGTAATAAATTCGCTATAAAACACATTTGCATCAATTTTAAAACAGCTGTGAACTTATGGTACATTTTGCACAAATGGCTAAAAAAATTATAGATGTACGAATGACATAGATTATGGTTCATTTTAGGCTAGAAGCAGCGCACAGTAATACAATATCCAAGGAAATAGGTACCGTTCTAGTTATAAATACCCCTTGTTTCCCTGTGGATTTTCAGAATAACCACAGAACAGAAGATTAAGCATTGTAGATGTATTTGATTTAAATCATTTTATTGTTTGGTTGAATTTTTTCCTGGATTTTCAATTTTTAAAGGGACAGTTAACACCTTGAGATTTTTATATGAAATATTTAGTTATGTGTAATGAAACAACTTTTGCACATTAACCCTTTGCTACCAGAAATTTCAGAGAAAAACTTGCCAGAAATACCAAAGAATGTTTTAGCATTTTTGATATCACTCCATTTAAACAGAAATAGAGCCTTGTTTCTCTTGTTAGGTGTATCCAGTCCTCGGATCATCCATTACATGTGGGATATTCTCCTTCCCAACAGGAAGTTGCAAGAGGATCACCCACAGCAGAGCTGCTATATAGCTCCTCCCCTAACTGCCATATCCAGTCATTCTCTTGCAAGCTCTCAACATAGCTGGAGGTAGTAAGAGGAAAGTGGTAAAATATAGTTAGTCTTTTCTTCAATCAAAAGTTTATTGTTTTTAAATTGTACCGGAGTGTACTATTTTATCTCAGGCAGCATTTAGAAGAAGAATCTGCCTGCGTTTTTCTATGATCTTAGCAGAAGTAACTAAGATCCACTGCTATTCTCACATATGTCTGAGGAGTTAGGTAACTTCAGAGGGAGAATGGCGTGCAGGGTATCCTGCAATAAGGTATGTGCAGTTAAGTTTTTCTAGGGATGGAATTTGCTAGAAAATGCTGCTGATACCGGATTAATGTAAGTTAAAGCCTAAATACAGTGATTTAATAGCGACTAGTATCAGGCTTGCTATCAGAGGTATATACTCTGATTAATGTGCAATAAAAAACATTTGCTGGCATGTTTAATCGTTTTTATATATGCTTTGGTGATAAAACTTATTGGGGCCTAGTTTTTTTCACATGGCTGGCTTTATTTTTGCCTAGAAACAGTTTCCTGAGGCTTTTCCGTTTAAGTACCTGCCTTGTCCCTCCCTTCATCCGTGTACTTTAGCTTTGGTATTGGTATCCCACAAGTAATGGATGATCCGTGGACTGGATACACCTAACAAGAGAAACATAATTTATGCTTACCTGATAAATTTATTTCTCTTGTGGTGTATCCAGTCCACGGCCCGCCCTGTCCTTTTAAGGCAGGTCTAAATTTTAAACTACAGTCACCACTGCACCCTATGGTTTCTCCTTTCTCGGCTAGTTTTGGTCGAATGACTGGATATGGCAGTTAGGGGAGGAGCTATATAGCAGCTCTGCTGTGGGTGATCCTCTTGCAACTTCCTGTTGGGAAGGAGAATATCCCACAAGTAATGGATGATCCGTGGACTGGATACACCACAAGAGAAATAAATTTATCAGGTAAGCATAAATTATGTTTTTTATTTACCTATCAAAACTATATATATATATATTTTTTTTAGTAGAGAACACAAGGTATTAATCTAGGCCCATTTTAGTATATTTCATGCCACTATTTTGCAACCAATTGCGATCATATTAAAAAAAAATTATTAATGTTTTCACAAACTTTGTTTTTTTCACTGCAATTATTTACACATAACTACTGCAGTCATAAGACAAATGGTTGTAAAAGATTATCTTGGGTCCCCTTTATTCAGTAATAGCAGACATACTTGGCTTTGCAATTAGTTTTAACAATTAGAATGCCGCTAATTGCTGCAATGCACCACACTGCTGACATTTCTGGCAGTGAAGGGGTTAATCAGTTAGCTGGTAAGGGTAATAGTATTTTAATACAGGGATTACCCACCCATCTGACACTTCCCACCTCCGTGATCCCTCCAAAACAGATCTTTCCCCTCCCACACTCCTTTCCACCATCTTAAGTATTGGCAGACAGTCTGCCAGTATGAAGTTTTTGGGTTTGTTTTTTAATTTTTTATAACATTATTTTTTATTTATTTTTCTACAGTGTAGGATCTCCCCTTACCCTCCCACTAACCTGATCCCTCACAAACAGTTCTCTAACCCTCTCCCTCCTATTGGTGTCCGCCATCTTAGGTACTGGCAGCTATCTGCCAGTACCCAGTTCATAGATTTATTTAGATTTTTTTTTAAATTAATTAATTTATTTCTTATTTGAAATATTTTTCTGTAGTGTAGCAGTTCATCCCACCCCCATCTTGTCGATAGTGTAGGACCCCCACCAAATTAATATTTTTTTTGCAGTGTAGCGTCCCTTCCCTCTCTCTCCCTTCCACGCTAGTTTTTCTGCAGTATTGGGCCCCCCCTCCCCACCTTTACCTATGTGCCGCCCACCCACCTCTCTCCCTCCCGAACCTCCCACCAGCACAATGTTCATTACAGACAGTGACACAGACGATCAGGCCTCTGCCTTTATATGGAAATGTCCAGCAAGTAAATAATAACCCCCCTGGCTTTGGATGCCAAAGGAGGCGTGATACAATTGGCTACTGCCTGAATCGTCATTAGAGTAAGAAATCCGTTACGGCAGAGGGACAGCAGAATATATGAAGACATGAAAGTGTAAATATTTTTAAAAAGTAAGTGCTTCCAAAGCTTTTCCTGAATTAAAATCCAGATCTTATAACTTTATGATTATTTATATTGTAAATAAAAATGTTAAAGTTTACCATCACTTTAAGAGCAAATACCAATATTGCTAAAAGCCTGTAGCTTTAATGAGGTCAAATAGCCTTTCTTCACTGTTCAAATTCCCTTCTTCCAGGTAGCTTGCTTGCAAATCTACTTGTGTAGTCAGGAAGGTTGTTGATCCACACAAAACTGCCAAGCTCCTGGGGCGGATAACTCAATCACGTGACATCTAGGGGGCGTGCCAGTTGGATTACAGTGAAAACTCAGACTTTCTGGAACGCTTCAATGCTTCTGCTACACTTTTCGGCTGTTAGCCTTTCTCAAGCAGTCCCGCTTACTTTCCAGGAAGACTTTTTAAGCCTTTATTGTGGGTGTGGCATTTGTGATTACTTAACCCTTTAGTTGCCACTATCCTTATATCCTTTAGTTTATAACTTCTTTTACCATCAGGATGTGTTTCAAATTTCTTGTCACACACCAATTCATTCTCAGTCCAGAAATACAAATGACTTATCATTGTTACAATTTTGCAAATGTGCCTAAAATGTGTCTAACAAATGTATGTGACTCCAAAGAAGCTTTACATTTGAAAATGTTGTAATCATATTGCAAGAAACTATATTAATCATATACAATTCTTCACTCATAACTCTCAGAACATAAGTAACTGAAACAGTTATTACCTTTAGTTACTTATTTCCATTGGCTATTAGGGGAAAGATATCAGTGTTTCAACAATGTAGACTCTATAATATTCTTATTAAGATTTCTTTAGAATAGGAAACAGGAGGTAACTCCTAATCAATTTATGTGTAAAGAATAACAATAGCAATAAGTAATTACAGTGAAATTGATCATTTGCATTGATCGACTACCTTCCAGACTACACAAGGAGGTTTACAAACAAGTTGCTTGGAAGAAGGGAATTTGAATATTAAAGAAAAGCTATTTGACCTCATTAAAGGGACACTGAACCCATTTTTTTTTCTTTCGTGATTCAGATAGAGCATGGAATTTTAAGCAACTTTCTAATTTACTCCTATTATAAATTTTTCTTCATTCTCTTGGTATCTTTACAGGGAGTGCAGAATTATTAGGCAAATGAGTATTTTGACCACATCATCCTCTTTATGCATGTTGTCTTACTCCAAGCTGTATAGGCTCGAAAGCCTACTACCAATTAAGCATATTAGGTGATGTGCATCTCTGTAATGAGAAGGGGTGTGGTCTAATGACATCAACACCCTATATCAGCTGTGCATAATTATTAGGCAACTTCCTTTCCTTTGGCAAAATGGGTCAAAAGAAGGACTTGACAGGCTCAGAAAAGTCAAAAATAGTGAGATATCTTGCAGAGGGATGCAGCACTCTTAAAATTGCAAAGCTTCTGAAGCGTGATCATCGAACAATCAAGCGTTTCATTCAAAATAGTCAACAGGGTCGCAAGAAGCGTGTGGAAAAACCAAGGCGCAAATAACTGCCCATGAACTGAGAAAAGTCAAGCGTGCAGCTGCCAAGATGCCACTTGCCACCAGTTTAGCCATATTTCAGAGCTGCAACATCACTGGAGTGCCCAAAAGCACAAGGTGTGCAATACTCAGAGACATGGCCAAGGTAAGAAAGGCTGAAAGACGACCACCACTGAACAAGACACACAAGCTGAAACGTCAAGACTGGGCCAAGAAATATCTCAAGACTGATTTTTCTAAGGTTTTATGGACTGATGAAATGAGAGTGAGTCTTGATGGGCCAGATGGATGGGCCCGTGGCTGGATTGATAAAGGGCAGAGAGCTCCAGTCTGACTCAGACGCCAGCAAGGTGGAGGTGGAGTACTGGTTTGGGCTGGTATCATCAAAGATGAGCTTGTGGGGCCTTTTCGGGTTGAGGATGGAGTCAAGCTCAACTCCCAGTCCTACTGCCAGTTTCTGGAAGACACCTTCTTCAAGCAGTGGTACAGGAAGAAATCTGCATCCTTCAAGAAAAACATGATTTTCATGCAGGACAATGCTCCATCACACGCGTCCAAGTACTCCACAGCGTGGCTGGCAAGAAAGGGTATAAAAGAAGAAAATCTAATGACATGGCCTCCTTGTTCACCTGATCTGAACCCCATTGAGAACCTGTGGTCCATCATCAAATGTGAGATTTACAAGGAGGGAAAACAGTACACCTCTCTGAACAGTGTCTGGGAGGCTGTGAATGCTGCTGCACGCAATGTTGATGGTGAACAGATCAAAACACTGACAGAATCCATGGATGGCAGGCTTTTGAGTGTCCTTGCAAAGAAAGGTGGCTATATTGGTCACTGATTTGTTTTTGTTTTGTTTTTGAATGTCAGAAATGTATATTTGTGAATGTTGAGATGTTATATTGGTTTCACTGGTAAAAATAAATAATTGAAATGGGTATATATTTGTTTTTTGTTAAGTTGCCTAATAATTATGCATAGTAATAGTCACCTACACACACAGATATCCCCCTAAAATAGCTAAAACTAAAAACAAACTAAAAACTACTTCCAAAAATATTCAGCTTTGATATTAATGAGTTTTTTGGGTTCATTGAGAACATGGTTGTTGTTCAATAATAAAATTAATCCTCAAAAATACAACTTGCCTAATAATTCTGCACTCCCTGTATTTGAAATTCAAGAATGTAAGTTTAGATGCCGGCCCATTTTTGTTGGACAACCTTGGTTGTTCTTGCTGTTTGTTGGATAAATTCATCCACCAATAAAAAAGTGCTGTCCAGAGTGCTGAACTAATAAAAAAAAGCTTAAATGCATTCTTTTTCAAATAAAGATAGCAAGACAACGAAGGCAAATTGATAATAGGAGTAAATTAGAAAGTTGCTTAAAATTGCATGCTCTATCTGAATCACTGAAGAAAAAAATTTGGGTTCAGTGCCCCTTAAAAGCTACTGGCTTTTAGCAATACTTGTATTTGCGTGTAAAGGAACTGGTGATTACTTTTTCCCATTCTGGAAGCTACCTATTCATTTGCACTAAACTGTGTACTGTTTTAAAGGAACGTGACCCTATTAATAATGCTCATATGAGTGGGAGCGAAAATTGTAATCTATACTAATGAAGTTGCTGAGCAGCAGAAGTTGCTAGCATTTTTTATATACACTGAACTCTTGAAATGTCAGTTTTACGGGAGATTTGGTTTTAAAACTGGGTCTAAGTTTTAATATAATGAATTAAAGCACATATGTTTTGCACTATAAAGTCCCTTTAAGAAGATCTTATACATTTTGAAGTATAGTTTCTAATTGGTTATATTGGTAGATGATAAGAAGTGTATTGCAAAGTTATGTTAGTTGAGCAACCAGAAATGGGTCCACTCCTGTGGAAGAAGGTTTCTTTTGGCAGTTACCAGTCTCAGAGCTCCCAATTGTTCTGTATTTTGAAGGATTATCACTGGTTGGAAGCTCTATCTCTCTGCCCCACTTACTTGCTTTCTCTATTTTTGTTATGGCTTTAGAAATGTTATCTAAACCGTCCCACTGATCAAACTCACTCTGCCAATAAAATGTCAGTCAAGACCATGAACCAAATAAACTCCACCCAACCATCTTGCTACACCCACACACCTCTTTGGACTCCTCCCTCAAGCCTTAACCACATGCCCATACTTTGCTATCGGCAACCCTGTGTCACCCATTCATGCCCATTCCACCCTGGATGTTCCAGGTTTATATTTTCATCTGTTGTGAGGTGTGCTATCTTTCCAATAAGAAATCTTCTTGTAAACTGGTACTTACCTGATATAATCTCATTATGGGCTGCTCCCTTAAAATGATGGTAAATGCCCCCCTTTGAATAAATAGACTGGGAATGTTAGTGATATATATTTGAGATGGAGTTTATTTCATCAGTTGTAATGAAGATAAGCTTTAACTTCAAATATCCCGTGCTCCGGATGCCCACTTCAAAAATCATCTTTTTATGGTGAGTTAACAGTTTAAACTGTCAGCGCTATAGCTACAAATAAAAGTGTGGTACGGCTAGAGTGCTTATATCCCCTTAACCATGGAAACTATGAGCAACAAACTTCAGATATATTTAATTCTTCCTGCAGCTACGGCAATTTCCAGTGAATCCCTCTCGCTCAGTTGTATAAAATAGTTTTACTATCATGAATATTTTCAGTGTCACTGTGTGAGCCTGTTCCAGGTTCGTTCTTCAGCTTTATGTCTTGGTGCATTCTAATAATAGAGTGCTTCATTTGTCAGTGACATGTTAATGCTGCCCATCTGCCTGCCAAGACACTAATGCTGCACATATATCAATTCACAGGCGAAACACAGTAAAGCTAAAAAGTATTGCAGTGCACTGTCACCATTGCTGCTGATGTTATTAAATGGATAAAGCTCTTGCTAACTACCCTTTGTTACTCTAAATTACAATACATATATTATAACTAACTAACACCTAGATTACAAGTTTTGCACTATAGAGGGTACAAAATGAACGCAATGCGTTATTTCACCCCCATAGCGCTGCCATTACGAGTTTTTTAAAAGCTGGCTTGTGCATACGATATGGCTGCGTTGAGCTCCATACCGCACTAAATACAAGCGCTGCTTTGACATGCTCGTGCACGCTTTCCCCATAGACATCAATGAAGAGAAAGTGTTAGAAAAAAACACCTGTGATCGCGCAATTAAAAGCTCCGTAACGCAACCCGATTGATGTCTATGGGGAAAAAAAAGTTAAGTTTAAACCTAAACCCCACATCTAAACACCCCTAATCTGCTGCCCCCGACATCATCAACACCTACATAATGTTACTAACTCCTAATCTGCCGCTCCCGATATCGCTGCCACCAAAATAAATCTATTAACCCCTAATCTGCTGCTCCTGATATCGCCGTTACTATACTAAAGTTATTAACCCCTATTCCCCCGCACCCCAACATCGCCCACACTATAATAAAGATATTAACCCCTATTCCGCCGCTCCCCGACATCGCCGCCACTAAAGTTATTAACCCCTAAACCTCTGGCCTCTCACATCACTACCACTAAATAAACCCATTAACCCCTAAACCGCCAGCCCCCCACATTGCAACAACCTAAATTAAACTATATTAACCACTAAACCTAACCCTAACCGTAACCCTAAACCAAACTCTAAACCTAACCCTAACCCTAAACCTAACACCCCCTAACTTTAACATAATTAAAATAGAGCTAAATTAAAGTTACAATTATTAACTAAATAATACCTATTTAAAACTAAATACAAACTTACCTGTGAAATAAAAATAAAACCTAAGCTAGCTACAATATAACCAATATAACTATTTACTATCTACCTAGTTAAAATAAATACAAACTTACCTTTGAAATAAAACCTAAGCTGCCTTACACTAAACCCTAACATTACAAAAATAAAAAAAAAACTACCATTACAAAAGATAAAAAACACTTAAATTACAAAAAAATAAAAAAACCTTCCATTACAAAAAATAAAAAACACTAAAATTACAAAAAATAAAAAAAGCTACCAATACAAAAAATAACAAACAAAATGATCCAAAACAATAAAAAATATTCCTATTCTATTACCCTGTTTAAAAATAACCCACCCAAAAATAAAAACCACTAGTCTATAATAAACTACCAATAGCCCTTAAAATGGCATTTTGTAGGGCATTGCCTTAAAGAAATCATCTCTTTTTCTGAAAAATAAAAAGAAACACCCCCTAACATTACAAACCCCCACCCCCCCAAACCCATAAAATAAAAAAAAACAAAATAAAAAAACCTAATATACCCATTGCCCTGAAAAGGGCATTCAGCTCTTTTTCTTGCCCTTAAAAGGGCATTCATCTCTTTTAAGACAAGCCCAAACCCTAATCTAAAAAAAACCCCACCCATAAAAACCTTAAAAAAACCTAACACTAACCCCTCTTTAGGTACTCTCAGTTGCTGAAGTCCGGCTTGAACGATCTTCATCCCAGCGGCTCCATCTTCATCCATCGCGGGACCGGCATCTTCTTCATCTTCTTCATCCCTGCGGAGGCGGAGCAGTTGATGCACGGAGGCGGAGCACTCGATGTGCTGAGGCGGAGGTCCAAGGTGGAGGTCCAGGCGGAGGTCCAAGGCGGAGCAGCCAATAGGATTTTAGCAGTCCTAATTCCTATTGGCTGATTTAAATTTTTCAGCCTAGGACCTCTGCCTGGACCTCCGCCTTGGACCTTCGCCTGGACCTCCACCTTGGACCTTCACCTGGACCTCCACGCATCGACCGCAGGGATGAAGAAGATGCCGGTCCCGCGATGAATGAAGATGGAGCCGCCGGAATGAAGTTCATTCAAGCCGATTTTTTTTACAGGGAAAAGAGCTGATTTCTTTAGGGCCCTACAAAATGCCATTTTAAGGGCTATTAGGTAGTTTATTGTAGGCTAGGTTTTTTTATTTTGGGGGAGCTTTTTTTATTTTTATAGGGCTATTAGATTAGGTGTAATTGTTTTTATTTTAGATAATTTCAATTGTTGTTTTTTGTAATGTAGTATTTTTTTATTTTTTGTAATTTAGTATTTTATCATTTTTGTAAAAGTAGATTTAATTTTGTAGTAGGGTTAGGTTTTTTTAATGTGTAATTTAATTAATATAATTTGTAGTTATTTTAATTTTAGTATGATAGTAATGTTCGTTTAATTTATAGTTTAAACTTAGTTTTTTTTAATTTCCCAGGTAAGTTTTTTATTTATTTTAAGATAGGGATCTTGTAATTTTAGAGAAGGAGAAACTCAGCACTTAGCGTTGATCCACGCTGCCCGGAAGGGAAACCCCTCAGGGAACGTAAGTGAAATTGATCTGGTAACCACCCGGGGTGCCGTAACTGGAAGCGATAGGTCGGAAGTAGTGACAAAACGATTGACAGGATGCCCCCTCGATTACAGATAGTAGCCAGAGAATGTTGGAAGGTTTTAAAGCCAGGGAATGTAGAAAACCATTGTGCTTGTGAATGACCAGCGATAACATGCATGTTTGTGCACAACCAATACAACAGTATTCATGCTCACTGACAGACAGAGATAGTATCTTCTGCTGTATTGTGGCTAACAATATACCTCCACAAGAATAAAAAGCAACATTCTTTTTGGAAAAGCACATTAAATTTCCTCTTTTAGATTTAAAAAAATGACTGAATATGAATAAATACGTTCTGTTTTATTGTACTTGTCTAGTATTTTGTTTGGTTGGTGATACTCAGATCTGTATAGTGTCTATTTCATTAATATTCCTGCCTCATTACCCTCCTGCTCAAATTCAAATATGTGGGTGGTTGAAGTGGCTGCTATGCTTGCTGAGATTTCATAGAAATCAACAGACATCGTGACCAGATTTAAAAAAAAAGAAAGAAAAGAAAGAACAACTGGAATTTAAAGCAGTTAAGAGATTAGACTGGATGATTATGTTAGCGGAGAGTCCATAGTTGCAAAGCTATGCATGTCTGAGCCAGACATCACTCCTCTTTACTACAAGATGGGTAAAATTCTACATCACCATCCTGTTTATTCCACAGAGGTGCAAATAATCAGCATAGATTTCTTAATTTCACACTATTATAGGAACATTTATGTAATTGTGTTGGATCTGAAAGGAGGATTGTTATTTGTATAACAACATTTATTAGCTGAAAAAGGGGATGTTCCTTTGCTAAAATTGCTTGTGGGGAGTTTCACTGACCAATGGGGCTTTGGTAATTTTCCTGATCAGCACGGTAGCGTAGCTCCTATCTGTGTTTTATGTCATTTGCTATAGACTTGCCTGCTTGAGTGAAGCTATTTTTATTCTTCTTGGAGGGTTCCTGAGAAGCACAGCTGGCCAGCTTGCTGTGGATTCAGTTTAGCTGGACTGTGAGTGAACAGTGTGCCCTGCTAGCACTGTGTACTGTTTATTTTCTATCCCATGAGCCAGTCGTGCACTTGCTGTTAGTTGTATTTAGAAGTTTTCTTCAGGATTTAAACACACAGTGCAGCACAGTTCCTACTTATTGTCTTAGAGACACTTCCTACATATACTTAAAGGGACAGTCTACTCCAGAATTTGTATTGTTTTAAAAGATACATAATCCATTTATTACCCACTCCCCAGTTTTGCGTAGCCAATGTGGTTATATTAATACATTTTTTTAAAGGGCTTAGAAATTAGCATATGAGCCTACCTATGTTTAGCTTTCAATAAATAATACCAAGAGAACAAAGCAAATTTGATGATACAAGTAAATTGGAAAGTTGTTTTAAAATTGCATGCCCTATCTGAATCATGAAATTAATCATTTAGTTTAGACTAGACTGTCCCTTTAAATGGGTGGGATAGAGCATGATATTTTAAACATCTTTCCAATTTATTTCTATCATCACTTTTGCTTAGTTTTCTTTGTAGTCTCTATTAAAGAGTAATCCTAAGTGAGCTCAGGAGCATGCATGTGTCTTTAGCAATTTGGCAGCAGTGTTTGCAACAATCTTTATAGCAATGTTATATTTAGTTGCAAACACTGCTGCCTAGAATACTGCAGACACTCTATGGCACTGTTTGCAACTATGGGCGCGATCCGATATATGGCGCAGGTTTCGGCGCAAGCGTGGAAACCTGCGCTGCCTGTATTTTCAACTCGAGCTATCCCATATACGGCGCCGTTAGAGGCTAAAGTGCCGTAAGTCTCACAAACCAGCGATGTCCAGAAATCTGCGTAAGTACAAATTTCTGGAGTCGCCAGTGACTTACGGCACTTTAGAAACTGCTGCCGCATAAAAAACCTGACTAAGTTATTAAATCACCCGTACTGTCTAACACGCCTCCCAAACATAGCCCGACACGTATACCCCTCTATCCGCTATCCCCCCTCACTCTCCTAATAATAATAAATGTATTAACCCCTAAACCGCCGCTCCCGGACCCCGCCGCACCTAATAAAGTTATTAACCCCTAAACCGCCGCTCTCGGACCCCGCCGCCACCTACATTATCTATATTACCCCCTAATGTGAGCCCCCTACACCGCCGCTACCTATTTTATCTATATAACCCCCTAATGTGAGCTCCTACACCGCCGCCATCTATATTACCTACCCCCTAATGTGAACCCCTTACACCGCCGCTATCTATATTACCTACCCCCTAATGTGAGCCCCTTACACCGCCGCCATCTATATTAACTACCCCCTAATGTGAGCCCCTTACACCGCCGCCATCTATATTAACTACCCCCTAATGTGAGCCCCTTACACCGCCGCCATCTATATTAACTACCCCTAATGTGAGCCCCTTACACCGCCGCCATCTATATTAACTACCCCCTAATGTGAGCTCCTACCCCGCCGCCAGCTATATTAAAATTATTAACCCCTAATCTAATCCCCCTACCCCGCCGCCAGCTATATTAAATTAATTAACCCCTAATTTAATCCCCCTACACCGCCGCCAGCTATATTAAATACATTAACCCCTAATCTAATCCCCCTAAAGTAATCACCTCTATTACCAGCCCTTAAAAGGGCCTTTTGCGTGACATTGCCCCAAAGTAACAGCTCTATTGCCAGCCCTTAAAAGGGCTTTTTGCGGGGCATGCCCCAAAGAAATCAGTTCTTTTACCAGCCCTTAAAAGGGCTTTTTGCGGGGCATTGTCACAAAGAAATCAGCTCTTTTGCCTATAATCTAAATCCCCCTACACTGCCGCCACCTATAATAAATGTATTACCCCCTAATCTAATCCCCCTACACCGCCGCCACCTATATTAAATAGATTAACCCCTAATCTAATCCCCCTATACCACCGCCACCTATATTAACTATAGTAACCCTAATTATATTAGGGTTAATATAGTTAATATAGTTATTATATTATATATATATTAACTATATTAACCCTAATTATATTAGGGTTAATATAGTTAATATCGTTATTATATTATATATATATTAAGTATAATAACCCTATCTAACTCTAACATCCCTAACTAAATTCTTATTAAAATAAATCTAATTAATATTTATATTATTAATTAAAGTATTCCTATTTAAATCTAAATACTTACCTATAAAATAAACCCTAAGATAGCTACAATGTAATTAATAATGACATTGTAGCTATTTTAGGGTTTATATTTATTTTACAGGTAACTTGGTATTTATTTTAACTAGGTACAAAGAATTCAGCTATTTTGCCTGTAAAAAAACAACAACACCCCCCCATTACAACCCACCACCCACATACCCCTATTCTAACCCACCCAATCCCCCCTTAAAAAAACCTAAGTCTAACCCCCAAGTGCTCCTTACCTGTCCTGAAGACCGGCGGAGAAGGTCCTGTTCCAGGCGGCGACCTCTTCTTCTTCCAGGATCCAGCCGGCGCGGAGCGGTGGATTTGAAGACCGATGACCGCGGAGCTGAAGACCGTCCATCTGGAACTGAAGACCAGCGATGCTGGAACTGAAGATCGGCAACGCTGGAACCAAAGACCTCTGGAACTGAAGACCGGAGCCGGAACGTGGAGGATCCTCTTCATACGATCGTCGCCGTGCACTGAATAGGAATTCAAGGTACGCGATTAAAAATGGCGTCCCTTGAATTCCTATTGGCTGATTTGAGCCTTCAAATTCAAATCAGCCAATCGGATGCAAGCTACTTTAATTCTTTTGGCTGATTTGAATAGCCAATAGAATAAGAGCTACTGTAATTCTATTGGCTATTCTAATCAGCCAATAGAATTACAGTAGCTCTTATTCTATTGGCTATTCAAAGGATACCCAATCCGCGCAAATTTTGGCGTTGCTGCATATCGGATCGAGGCCCATGTATGAAATTGCTATTAATATTGTTGCAAACACTGCTACCAGATGGCTAAAGACACTTGCACGCTCCTGAGCGTTACTAAGATTATGCTTTAACAATGAATACCAAGAGAACTAAGCAAAATTGGAAAATAGTAAGCTTGAAAGTTGTTTAAAATTGCATGCTTTATCTGCATCATGAATGTTTATTTTTACTTTACTGTCCCTTTAACAGCAAAAGTATTTTAAGATTGTGATCATTGAAAAAACACACTACTGAAAAGCGCAAGATCGTGATCCTCCCACAAATTAGGTAAACACAGATGCTGAATTAAATAACTTGGGTGCTGACTGTCTGACTATCACTTTAAAAAGTTTGTTTTAAAGGGACATAAAACCAAATATTTTTATTTCAAGAGTCAGATAAAATATACAATTTAAACAACTTTCCACTGTATTTTTATTATCAAATTGTCTTTGTTTTAATGGTATCCTTTGTGGGAAAACAGTATTGTAAGAGTGCACATGTTTGCAGCACTATATGGCAGCAGTTTTACAAAATGTTATACATTAGCAAGAGCACTAGATGGCAGCACTATTTCCTGTCATGTAGTGCCCCAGACATGTGCACACTACCTATCTAGATATCTATTCAACAAAGAATAACATGAGAACAAGAACATTTGATAATAAGATTTTTTTTAAATTGTATTCTCTATCTGAATCATGAAGAATATTATTGAGTTTCATGTCCCTTTAAGTGTGATTGATTATGCTTTAGCTGAAATGTAATTATTCTATACATCATGAAATGTCTTCATTCTATGGGGTCTATTTATGTAGGTGCAGACAGACATGATCCGCTATAGCAAATCATGTCCGCCGCACATCGATAAATGCCAACAACATACACATTTTGGTGAACTGCTGGTGCAATACCGCCCCCTGCAGATTTGCGGCCAATTGGCCACTAGCAGGGGGTATCAAGCAACCCGATCGTATTCTTAGGACAGCTGCTTCTTAACTTCTGCTTCAGTCGTAACTGAAGCGGAGAGGGTCTGAAACAGCATCCACTGCTTCATAAATAGACCCCCATAACTCTTCTAAATACACAATAGAAAATACAAAGATTTCATTAACTTTTAATATTTGTTACTTTTTGTTTTTATTTTCTTCATAAATGGAAAGTGTCCACAGCTGCATTCATTACTTTTGGGAAATAAGAACCTGGCCACCAGGAGGAGGCAAAGACACCCCAGCCAAAGGCTTAAACACTCCTCCCACTTCCCGCATCCCCCAGTTATTCTTTGCCTTTTGTCCCAGGAGGTTGGCAGAGAAGTGTCAGAAGTTTGTGTTCATCTCTTATGGAGGGTAGTACTCTTCGACATGGGACGGGAGTTTTAAGTAATCCTGTCAGTCTCTCAGTGAGGGCTTGAATGAAAGTTAGAGTCCGGAGATGCAGGGAGTTTCTTTGAACAGGGTTTTTTTGTTATGTGATTCAATCTGCTTATGTGTAGTGTTAACTGGGCTCGTGGCCTTGGAACATAACGGCCTGTTGAAGTGATGCGACCTTATGGTTGGGAATGCTTTTTTTGGACTGTACAGTTCACTTTGTGACCGGGCGTGTTTACGTTCTGGTCTCCCATCTCCGCATTCCTCACTGTATGGCGACGGAGAGTTCTAGTCTGCTGGTGTCTGGTTCATAGGAGGTGGTGAGTGCCCCAGCCATTGTGGGTGTCAGGTGCCGTTTAAATTGTTTTTTATATAGTCCTTTTTTTGGTATCATTTATCCAGTTATGGAGGATACTAATGTTGAGATTGTTCAACTTTCTGATTCAGATTCTTCGTCCTGTGAAGAATGCGAATTGGCCCCTTTGACTCAGGTCAGTCAGTTATGTTCTTTAGGCCGTCCTAGAGCGCCTTGTTCCTCGGGCTCGGGGATTCAAGGGACTGCTGAGCCATGCGCTTTGGGGGGCCCTGTCCTCCGGGAGGCGAGTTCCCTACCGCTTCCTACTACTACACATGCGGGTAACCCAGGTGGATTATTCCCCCTGGAGGTTGTGGCAAGTTTTTGCTTTTACATACTTTTGGCGCTTGCGCATCTACAAAATCCAGATGTTTATTTGCGATTGTGCTCGTGCCCGATTTCCCCAGGTCTATCGGCCACTGGAAGGCATGTGCAGTTCCCTGCGGGTGTAATTGTTTCTGAGTGTCGTGCCTTTCATTACAGGCGGGCTGGCCTTTGTGTTTTACTCAGATACGTTTTTGAGCTGTTTGGGGTATGGGGCTCATCAGTCTCCTCCTTCGAATGGCTCACCTCGTTAGACATGGGGGGATGAAGTAATCTCCTTTAAGTGTTGTTATCGAGATCTTTCCCAGTTTTGTTGGAAGAACAGGATTTCCGTTCGGCTGGTCCTGCGGATCTTTTTGTTCTTTTTGGGCATTAACCCTCGGGTTGCCTGTTTATTTTATTTTTTTTGTTTTAAATCTTTTTATTGTGAGAACAAATAGAATAACAGTCCATTACATAGTATACCAACATTGAGTGTATCCACACAGGGATCAGCTACTGTTCAAATGACCAAAAGGTTACAAAGGTCAATCAACATAAAATAAAGTATAACATAAGAGATGTGTAAAGTCAACCATAGTTGATAGATAGATGATCGGGGTCTAAGAGTTGGTGGAAGGAATATAACAGTTCTCATTTTACATTTTATGTCACACAGCAAATAATATCCCATCTCATTAGGTGTCTCAAAAGTCACATAGATATGTGACCCACTAGATAAAGACTATCAGTTAGGGAACTGAAGAGATGGGATATACGGTAGATAGTATAAGGGGGGAGGGTTGCAGCGGGCAAAAGCCGCTCGAAAGTGGTAAGGGGAAGGGGCCTGGAGGGGGGGGAAGGGAGCAGCAGTTAGTATGTAGATGATAGTGCTCCTGGAGGTGCACTAGTAACTATGCGTTAGTGGTGAACCAAGTTTAGTAAGTGGTCATAAGAGAAAAAAACAATATATAAAAAAATAAATAAAAGTAAAAGTAATGGGGGAAATATCAGTGTCTTGAGGAAGAGGGGGGTAGTGGTAAGGAAATGTGAACGGGAGGGGGGTAAGAAGAGGAATCAAAAGAAAAGAGGGTAAGAGTTACTATGTATGAGAGAGGTAGGGGAGTGCCAGGAGGTCATTGGATCAGAGTGGGACGTCTCCACCTAATGAGGGCGATGGAAGAACAGGGGTTAAAATATAGAGGAGTATGCACGGGTGCGTGCGATGGTGGCTCAAAGGGGATCAGCATAGGTGGTCGTTTCTTAGTATAGTCAAGTATACAGTCAACAGTCATATGAAAAAGAGATATATAAATACATATATATTAAGGAATACAGTATTAATATTTGCAGTTCAAAATATGCGACCCTTTACAATAATAAATAAAAAAGACAAGATAAAAACAGAACAAAAGAAACCCGTGTTTATATTGAGATATATATAACTAGAAAATAAGGATTCAGAGCTAGAGTAATAAAAATAAGAATACGGTTAAGATTCTATAAGTGATTACCTCTCTAAGTACAGGATATTGGTCCCTAGAGGGCCTACTTCTAACATGTAGAACAGTATCAATTATTGCGACTTAACTATATTCCAATACAGGGAGTCAGAAGGGACTGAGTAGTTTAAAAGGGGCAACAGGGTCATATGGCTCCGTCTCTTATTAAGATGTGATTTGGGGAATAAGTAGGAACGACAGTCCCATTCAAATATCTAAGAAATATAATTAAAAACTTCAATAGCTACATCATAGATCGTTCCTGGGACTTGAGGAGAGGCTATATCTCATAGGGTGAATCACAGCATTGTAATCAGCCTTAACGTGTGTTGGGGGACTTTCAAGAAAACTGTTATATTTTTTTTTCCTTTCTTTTTTCCTCCTTTTTTTTTTTTTTTCCTTTTTTTTTCCTCCCTTTTTTTTTGTCCCTTTTTATTCCCTTTAGAAACAAACAACAGATAAGAGAAATATATTCAGCAACATGAAGGAATACATTGAAACCAGATAACCAATGTTCAATAAAATAAACAGTGTAAACAGGTATACCTATACGTGAATCTCTGCGATTGTGAGAAGGGTATTCGGGAGCATATGTACCTTGAACACAGGGCTAAGGAGGCTGATACCAAAACTCGTGTTGTTATTGCACCTATCGTATTCAAGGTTGTCTTTCTAAGCGTGCAGTGTCTGATTATATGGGTCCTTCTGAGGATATCTCACATAGGACAGAGAATTAAATACTAAATGTACGGTGGTGTCAGGCATGTGTATGTAGGAGGGCCTCCATCTAGGTGTCTAAGTGAGGTGTGGGCGTAGGTGTAGAATTTGTCAATGCGAATAATGAAAATACCTAATTTGGGGTGTATGTGTGAGCCTCATATGTATAGGGGATTAAGTCAGTGTACTACTAGCTGGATAGAGACCAGGGCAAAATACATCTCCAAGCTAGGAGGTATGGAACTGTGCTAGACACTTTAGATAAATTAAAAGAAAAAAAAAAAAAAGAAAAAAAATACAAGAGAAAGACCTAAACATTGAAAACATGTAACAAACAGATACAACCAATAACAACCATTTATAATATAGTTAGGTCAATACATTACCGACAGGCCAAAGTCCCTTCGCTTTAACTGAATTTAGTCCTGAGATCAGAGAGCCTCCCTGAAACCAGATGTTCAAAAACAACTGTCCATGAGTAAGGGGATTGAATATACTGAAGAGTAGTGTTGAAAATCTTGCATGTCTCTATGCTCCAATCAATCTAAGATCAAGTGTCCTCTGCTTGATGAGGGATATCCTTCCTCTTGGTTTGGTAGCTGAAGGTTTGTGGTAAGGGTCTCCAGGAAGGAGCGGAGACGTTCAATCTAGTAGGCCTCCCTGTAGATTCTTTCGGCTGGTCCGGTACATGAAGTAGTTGTAGGGACTGTAGAAGCTTTACTCCTTGTTCTAGGGAGGAGATGGAGTAAGAACAGTCCTCCACTTGGAAGTACAACTTTACAGGGAACCCCCATCTATATTTGATACCATTCTGCCTCAGACATTGGGTGACCTGCTGAAATGTGCGTCTCTTAAATAAGGTATAGGTTGAGATATCGGGGAATATCTGGATTGTCTGGAATGGGTCTTTCAAGGTTTTGTTTTGGAAAGAGGCTCTAAGGATCTTTTCCTTGAAGGTAAAGTAATGTAGCCTCACTATCACGTCTCTAGAAGAACCTGAAGGTGAGGTTCTTGGGCGCATAGCTCGATGTGCCCTGTCCATGATGGCATCTTGTGTTTGTACAGGGCCCAGGAGTTCAGAGAACAGATTCATGAGATATTTAGGGAGTGCTACAGAGTCTACATCTTCCGGGATACCGCGTATCCTCAAGTTATTTCGGCGGGATCTATCCTCCATGTCCGCCATTTTCGATTCGAGATCTGAGACAGTTTCTGCCAATGTTTGGGTGTAGGCTAACAAATTAGAGTGATCCAGATGTAAGTCTTCTTGCTTTTTCTCCAAAGTCTCCGTTCTATCCCCTAGGGATGAAATATCTCGCTTCAGCTCTGAAACTGACATTTTCAGATCATGTTTAATGGAGGCATGATGAGAGTCCATTTTTTCAGATAGCTCCTTTATGGATTCCATAATAGAACCGTATGTATTGGTTGACCTCTCGTTGAGAAGGGGGGTGGCTCTGTGAGAATCTTTGTTAGAAGGTAGTGATTCTCTAGAATCTTCATCCGAAAATTCCTGTTCATAATGAGCTTTACTGGTAAAATGATCTGAGCGGGTCCTTTTTGGGATATCAGATTGCTTTTGCTTCTTTCTTTGTGTATTAGACATTATGATGAAGGGGTCTGGAGAAATAGGTACTACTGGTGATTCGTGCGTAGTGTAGTTGTAGTAGCCCCTGTAAGATAGGATAGATGGAGACAAGAAGCCTGGCACTCCCCTAACTGATGTTGTTCTACTCCGCCATCAAGGGAGATATGAGGTCTGTTAGAAAAGGGGTGCTACTGAATTTAATAAAGGCTCTTTGTTGCTGCTGGGCACTTACATCTATGTTTGAAAATCAATCTCTCCCCAGGGGTGTTTCTCACTTCAGAGCGATTTGGGAAAAAGGAATTGTGGTATGACCCGTAGGCAAAAAGGGCCAACGGGAAAGGAGGGGGAGAGAAAGTAAAATACAGTCACTTAAAATAATATGGCTTTTTAACTGCCTGCGTAGCAACTACTGTGTCTCAGAGATAGAAAGTTCCTTTCCTTATGCAGTGCAGGCTATGTGAGGTGATGCAGGCCTCAGAAAATCAGCATGCATATGGTGGGCCTTCTACTGCTTGGTTAATGTTTTGAGTCTCACAGATGGCAAATCTTTTGTCCAAAACAGCCTGCGAATGATATTGTGAACTCTAAAGGAGCCTTTACTATATGTCTAGGAAATTATTTGTTAATAAACAGTGTACGTGCCACATGCACCAGGCCAAATTAGATGTGTTACATAGAAACTGAGAGCTGCACTGGGCCTCTGCACGCTGGTATTTAGAGTTGCTCAGTCAATAATAAACGTATGTGTGCCTGTTTTCAGTTGTCTCCCAAAGTTCTCAAAAGACCAGCCCTGCCTAATAAAGGGCCTCTACTCCGTAATCAGGTGCTTATAAGATATGGTGCGGAGTGAGGTTAAGTGGGTCCTGGGGAGATTGAGGGCACAGGAGGTTAAGAAGTCAGCTGCTCACCTTATGAACAGTGCCGGCTACAGTGATCCAGAGCCCCACTTGTAGTAGTATGTCCTCTGTCTAGCGAGCGGCGCGGAGCAAGGTCCGTATCAGGCCGCTGTTGGAAAACTGTCTGCTCAGCTCTGCGGTGTCAGCGGGTGTTCTCCGCTGCGAGAATAATCAGCCTCCAGCTCCTTGTATCAGGTGGGCTTTAGTCTCCGGTCCGATGTGTGGCAACGCAGGCAGTCTGGCCGACCTAATGGAATGCAGCAGGTCCGGTAGTATAGAGAGAGGTTAACTTGGCGCCATTCAGGATCTAGTGGGCCTCCAGAGGTAAACTCCCGCCACTTGTGCCAGACTCTTGCGATCTGATCCCAGAGCCCCACAGGCTAGCTTGAAACGTCCCAATATATCATCAGAGTCAGGGATATTATAAATAAAAGAAAAGAGAATACTTTAGTCGTAAAAAGTGATAGTGAATAGGTAATTATATAAACTTGGGTCACAGAGCTATGTTAAGGTGCGACCATCCTGTAGCGTGGCTAGCTCCGCCCCCCTGTTTATTTTATTTTAACAGGTACTGCTTCTACGGAAGTTGTTAAGGACACGTTAGTCCCATGTTTGTCTGTGTTCTTCCCACCTCTCTGAGGGCGGATTTAGCCAGCTTGGCAGTTATGACCCTGGTTGCAGGCTGGTCCTGCTTGGGTTCAGATCTTCTGTCTCGCGGCTTATTCAGACACGTGGCACCTATTATACCTTGCTGGTCAGGTTGGGGTGCTGAGTGCTCTTAACATTATTTATGTTATTTGTTTGAATAGTTTCAGCTAAGCATTCTCTAGAGGACTTGCGTGTCCGTGTGGCTCTCAGGATTGTTTCGGTTCTAAATAGCGGTTGCTCTGGTGACTGGGTCAGTGAATTTTGCTGCGTCACTCTTTATTGTTTCCGATACCCTTGGAACCTAGAGTATTCCTTCCCACGTGGTGGGAAATTTAGAGAGTTTTGCTTAGGAAACTGTCCTTTGTGGACTTGTTCCTTTAGCGGTTCTCTTCTTCATTGAGACCTCTTGAATTGTCCGTTTCTCCTTTGGATGGTTCGCCTTTGGGGGACTTGGATTCCCTTTGGGAGTTGGTTGTTCTGTTTTGGGACATTGGACAGTGGGGTCCTTCTGGGCTCTGGTTAGGGGTCCTTTCCCGTTGTTGGGCATGCTCTGCATCTCTTTTTTGGGATAGAAGATGTCCTAGTGGTTTTCCACTCATATGATTTAGGTATTGCCATCCAGGTGGCATCCAAACCCAGGTTACTGTCCTCTGACTTTGAATCTGAGGTGATGTTGAGGTTTGATGTTGCTCTGTTCAGGTAACTTGTCCTCAATTTTCCCCTGGTGTCTGGAGCTCGTGGCTAGCTGGACAGCTAGCTCATCATACTAATGCCCTGTGGCTACTCTGTACTGTTGCAACCAAGGGTTGCTAGTTCGATCCCTGGCGAGGCCTACTCAGCCTTTCCTCCTTCCAAGGATGAGCAGAGTTTTGTGTCCCTTTAGGGGGATTAGCCGCACTTTTAATGCTCAATCATGTGATGGTTGCTTGGATGCCTGTTAGCTCTAGTGTCCTTTTATGGCACCCTGGCTCTTTGGAGTGTTGGGCTCCTGCGAGGGGTGGTCTCTTCCCTTTGGGTTGGGACTGGCAAGGGCTTCTTGCTCTTGTTATCTGGGTTGTTCTGGATTTTTCCCTGGGAGGTCTGTTTTTGATATCAGACAAGGGATTTGTGTTCCTTGAAGATTGTTTAACCTAAACATTTGTGGGAACCAGGCTTCTTGACCTGATCTTCCGGTGGTTTGAGGGTTTTACTCAGCGTTTTCTCTTTGATCCCGCTGTGGGATGTTACCGGACCTTATGATCCTAGGACTGGCCTGGGGGTTCCAGTTTCCGGGGTACTTGGGCCTCTCCTGTGTTTGGGAGGATGGAGCAGATGTTTTATCGATTTCGGGGACTTGTCTGCTCTTTGAGTTGTTCCTTCCCATCTGGGGAGTTGCTAGCTCCGCATTGAGACTTTGTCGGGTGGCTTGCTAGATCCCTTGGGTCTATTGCCTGCTCGATTGTCTTTCGGTTGAAGTGGCTGGGTCCATTCTTCCGCCCCTTTGGGGGTTGATCTTGGGGTTCCTTTTGGTTCCCTTGCTTTCAGATCTGCTGCTGCTTGGGTTGGTCCGGCTAGGTGTAGGATCTGAGATATGTTGTTCATCCTCAGGTCTTGGGGGTGACAGTGGACCTTGTTTTTAGAGGTTCTGTGCCTTTTCCCCTTTGTGATCTGTGAGTAGGCTTGGTGGCCTGGTTTTCCTGGAGAGTGTCCTCTGTCTTGGAGGTTGGGCAATCTGCTATTTTGTTCAGCCGCTTCTTCCTTATGAATAGTGTTTCTCCATGTCTTCCTACGGATGGCAGCGTGTTAGGACTCAGATGTTTATTTTCTGAGTTTGCTACTTGTACTTTGCTGTTTGCTCAGTCTCTAAATTCTGATGTTTTGAGGACTTTGTCTTCAGCTGTCTTTTCGATGCTGTTGCACAATGTTTGGGAGATGTTTCTTCTCCATGACGATGCCCGGTTGCTCCTTGTTCGTTGGGCGGCGTCTCCCCTTGTTCTCGGGATCCATTTGAGTCTCTGTGGACTTGGTCTTCCTTGAGGGGGGTTTCCTTTAGGATTTTTCTGTGCCTTTGGGTATCCCTTTGGCTTACCCTTGTCCTCTCCCTTTTGGGGATTTTAGTACTGTACTAGAAGGGGTTGTGTGTGGACCGACTGCTGGGCGACGGTTCTCCTGGAGGAGTGCTGGTTCAGTGAGTCTGCTTGTGGTCTCTAGTTAGGCTTTCGGACTATCTGCAGGTCAGTGTCCTTGGGGCCTTTTCCTTCTAAAATTCTTTTCGAGCTCCGACGAAGCAGGGTTTGGTTGGGTTGTGGTTTTTCCAGGCCTGGTGCCCTCAGAATGGGCCGCCTATTGTACCTTCCCATTTTTGCATTCAGTGTCCTCTGTAGCTTGGGTATTGTTTTCCCAAAAGTAATGAATGCAGCTGTAAACTTAAATTATGCTTACCTGATCATTTTCTTTTCTTCAGATGGAAAGAGTCCACAGCTCCCCACCCGTATTTTTTCTGTGGGCGTCTTTATTTTTTATTCTTCTGGCACCTTTTCACCCTGATATTTCTTCTACTGTTCCTTGTTCCTCGGCAGAATGACTGGGGGATGCGGGAAGTGGGAGGAGTATTTAAGCCTTTGGCTGTGGTATCTTTGCCTCCTCCTGGTGGCCAGGTTCTTATTTCCCAAAAGTAATGAATGCAGCTGTGGACTCTTTCCATCTGAAGAAAAGAAAATTATCAAGTTAGCATAATTTAAGTTTTTGCACAATTGTTGATTTTTTTTTTGCCTGAATTCTTTAATGTGTAATAGTATGGCTCTTGTTTTATTTTTATTTGTAAAATGTTACACTGCTCAATATGTAGCATAAGGACTTTACACTAGTTTATTGTCTGATAAAATCCCAGTTTGTTGTGACAGATATTAGCTTTAGGCATCTGTCGGCCTCCGCTGTGTGCTGCAGTAAGTTCACTCAAGGACCTACAGTATAACGAAGCGGCAACACGCTGCAATAATTAACTGAAAGTAGGAAAAAGCGTTATTCTTTTTTATGTACTCAATAAATATACCATACATGGAAGCAGTAATATTTGGCTGTCATACATTCAATACAGTAGTTTTAATATTACAAAAGTTTTTTTTTTTTAATTCGTGATTAATTAAAGGTACAGGAAAGTCAAAATTAAACTTGCACAATTCTGATATTATTTTAAGACACTTTTAAATTCACTTCTGTTTATAAATGTGCTTCATTCTCTTGGTATTCCTTGATGAAAAAGAATATGTACATATCCTGCACTAGTGGGAGCTTGCTGCTGATTGGTGCCTGCACACATTTGTCGAATGTGATTGGCTAACTACATGTGTTCAGCTAGCAAATTTGAGAATAGAAGAAAATCAAAAAGTATGGTCTATCCCATTGTTACTCAACCGTGTTCCTCAAGTAACCCAACAGGGCCGGTTTTCATTATAGCTGAACCAGTGCACAGGTGAAATAATCAGCTGATGGGTGAGAGAAGGTTAGTAACCATGGTTACTGATTAGCTGATTACTTGCGCTGGTTCAGCTATAATGAAAACCTGGTCTGTTGGGGGTATTTGAGTACCTCAATTGAGAAACACTGGTCTATCCAAATCATGAAATAAACTTTTGAGGTTTCCTGTTCCTTCTAGAATCTGATGTTTTGGGAATCTAATTTGTCTACTCTACAATTGAACTCAGCAATATCATATATAATTGCTTTATTAAACTCCAGGATTGTTAATAATTCAGCTGGGCAAACTAAAGATGATGTCCTTTATAGAGAAATATGAAAACTGATGACTAAACCTTTTATACTTTGGGATTCAAAAATTTCTAAAAGGAAAATAGTTTTTTTCTTGTACATTATGCTACAATATTTCTGTAAATGTTTCATTATTATTTGTAAGGAACATTCTAATAAACAGCATGCTGGGACTGTAAAGCTATTGGGCTCCATTTATCATGGTGTGGGTACCATTTGCTGCCTGCATTTATCATTGCACAAGCCTCTGCTTGTGCAATGCTGCACTGAGCAGGAGCTGTCAGCCACCCTGATTGGTTCAGGATGATTTAACCTCTTAAAGGGACACTCAAGTCAAAATTAAACTGTCATGATTCAGATAGATCATGCAATTTTAAACAACTTTCCAATTTACCTCCATTAATACAATGTGCACAGTCTTTTTATATTTACACTTTTTGAGTCACCAGCTCCTACTGAGCATGTGCAAGAATTTACAGAATATAGATATATGTATTTGTGATTGGATGATCGCTGTCACATAGTACAGAGGAGTGGAAATAGAAATAAGTTTGAAATTTGTCAGAAAAAAATCTACTACTCATTTGAAGTTTATACTAAGTGCTATTGCATTGTCTTTTTATCATGCATTTGTTGATTATGCAAATCCAATGTATTTACAGGTCATTTAAGCCTATTGGACATAGCTACTACGTCACAGGGTACTTTGTCCAGAGTACCCTGTTGTCGTAGTAACTACGTCCAACCGCACTCCCGTTATCATTTGAAGACAGATCGCAGATACAGACAGTGACACTCAACTTTCCAATTTACTTCTATTATCTAATTTGCTTTATTCCCTTAGTATCCTTAGTTAAAAAAAACACACCTAGGTAGGTTCAAGAGCAACAATGCATGCTGCTGATTTGTGGCTGCACACTAATACCTCTTTTCATTGGTACACTAGATGTGTTCAGCTAGCTCTCAGTAGTGCATAGTATCTCCTTCAACAAAGAATACCAAGAGAATGAAACAAATTTGATAATAGAAGTAAATTGAAAAGGTGTTTAAAATGACCTGCTCTCTGACTGAATGATGTAAAGAGGAAAAGTGAAATATCATTTAAGATGTATTCTTTTATTATTTTTTTTTAAATTGCACTGTATTTTTAAACAGATTTGACTGGACAGCCTGCTGAAATACTGGACTATCCAGTTAAATACTGGACACCTGGCTGTCCGATTTTCCAATAAATAATTCCTCATTGTGCAATATTAGACATACACACACTGTCCTAGATGCAAAAAAGATGTATTAGAGTTTTCTTTTTTTTTTGTAATTTGGTTTATTTTATGATATATTGAATATGAAAAGATCTCATGAGGAATGATGAAAATGTATAAAGAAATTATTTGAATATTACAATATTGGTTACTGAATAAAAATAAAGTAAAAAAAAAAATCACCTCTATCTGAATCATGAAAGAAAAAAAAAATGGGTTTCATGTCCTTTTAAGTCACCACTTGTAATATGTGCACACTAATATGGTGCTTTGGTTAAAATATTTAACCATCCACTTGTAAAACCTGAGCATCTTTATATGAGGCCACACAAAAGTACAATATTGACTACGCTCGACTTGTAATCTAGCGTCATGAGAAATGACATTTTAAGCTTAATGACCGTTAAAGGGACAGTAAACACCTGGTAATCACAATACATTTCTGTTGCTGTAGAATAACGTAGTCTTAACCTTTTTAAAACACATTAACATTCTTTTTTCTCCAATAATTTTACAAAAGCCAAACTTCACGCACCATTTGGCTTATTTGGAGGAACCAATCTGGGCTTTAATCCACAGACAACAAGGCTAGTCACTGTCATAGAGTTATTATAAAGTATTCTGTTTTGCCGTTATTATGAGTTAAAGCCAATTTGTAAAATATATGCTGCAGGGTTAGCCTTGAGAAGTCAGCTTTTCATGTTATGAGAAGTAGGAATTGCTCAATTTTGAGAGATAAATTGCATGAAAGTGGGGCAAAATAAATAATGAAATATATTGCAAAGTTGTTTCATTATGCATAACTAAACATTTTAAATAAAAATCTCAATGTGTTACTTTCTCTTTAAGCACTAGAACATGTCTTTCATTTTATCTTTTAACTCTGTCTGAATGTGTCTGGAATATCCAGAATTTTCAATCATTTTCAAACTTTGTTTTGTCAGAAACGAAACTTTAAAACTGTTTTAAAGTTAATCTTCACGTTCTGTTTTGTTTCAGTGGAAATGAATGACAATTCTTTTTTAACTTGAAATAGACAAGCTGTTCTCGTCAAACAAAGCAGATTGATTCAGAAAAAAAGTAGTGTAGAGAAGATAACTGCGGAAATCACTGTTATTAATAGACAACATCAGTAAACAATTTCTGTGGGAAAAACCCCCCCATAAAAGTAAAGATTTAGAGAGTATTAATTCTTTACTACAGCAGTGCCATCTACAGAGGTGAACATTTTAGGGTTTCAGGCATCACTGAGTGGCTATTATGATGACAAAATTAATTTAAAGAGACTGTAAACACCTTGTACTTATAAAAATGTTCTGCAGTCTTCCAATGGAATCACATGTCAATAGAGTCTGAACATTATTAGAACTGGTTAACACCTTGCTTGCTGCAATTGTATTTACATTGTCAAACTTCACCCATTGCGTTCCGTGTTTGGAGGTGCCAATCCAGACATTGTAGGACTTCAGCAGATTAGATAAGATAGCAATTTGCAAATTAGGGAGATATATGGCAGGATTAGATTTGTGAACATGCAGTGTTATGCTAAATTACAGGAAAATGGAGCAAAATAATAATGATTTTTTTTAAAAAACATTGCAGAATAGTGCAAATGTTTCCTTTGCACCTTTGAAATATATGCTTTAGACAAGCCGGGTGGTACAGCCAATCACAGACCAAACCACTTGCTCCATTTATAGAAAAGAGAGTGTAGTCGTGGCCCCTCCATTTCATCTGCTCTGTCATATGCTCTGTGAGCCTGCACGGAGCATCGCTGCCCATGAGCATCCTAGTAATCTCTGAGCATACCTTCAAATGAGTGCACTAATCAACTCTGCTCATACCTACCTATGAGTGCACTAGTAAACTCTGATAATAACTACCTATAAGTGCCCTAGTAAACTCTGATCATAACTACATATGATGAGTGCACTAGTAAACTCAGAGCATACCTACCTATGAGTGCCCTAGTAAATTCCGAGCATACCTACCTATGAGTGCCCTAGTAAACTCAGAGCATAACTACCTATGAGTGCCCTAGTAAATTTCAAGCATAACTACATATGAGTGACCTAGTAAACTCCAAGCATAACTACCTATGAGTGAACTAGTAAACTCCAAGCATAACTACCTATGAGTGAACTAGTGAACTTTGAACATAACTCGTTATGAGTGCACTAAAAAAATCAGAGCATAATTATCTATGAGTGCACTATTAAACTCCAAGCATAACTACCTATGAGTGTACTAGTAAACTCCGAGCATAACTTATTATAAGTGCACTAATAAACTCTGAGCATAACTACCTATGAGTGCACTAGTAAACTCAGAGCATAACTGCCTATGAGTGCACTAGTAAACTCCAAACATACCTCCCTATGAGTGCACTAGTAAACTCCAAGCATAACTACCTATAAGTGCCCTAGTAAACTCTGAGCATACCTACCTATGAGTGCCCTAATAAACTGAGAGCATACCTACCTATGAGTGCACTAGTAAATTCTGAGCATACTTACCTATGAGTGCACTAGTAAACTCCAAGCATAACTACCTATGAGTGCACTAGTAAACTCCGAACATACCTACCTATGAGTACACTAGTAAACTCCAATCACACCTACCTATGAGTGCACTAGTAAACTGCGAACATACCTATGTATGAGTGCACTAGTACACTCCAATCATACCTACCTATGAGTGCCCTAGTAAACTCCGAGCATACCTACCTATGAGTGCACTAGTAAGCTCTAAGCATAACTACCTATAAGTGCACTAGTAAATTTCAAGCATAACTACCTAGGAGTGCACTATTAAACTCTGAGCATAACTACTTATGAGTGCACTAGTAAACTCTAAGCATAACTACCTATGAGTGCACTAGTAAACTCTGAGCATAACTACTTATGAGTGCACTAATAAACTCAGAGCATAACTACCTATGAGTGCACTAGTTAGCTCAGAGCATTACTACCTATGAGTGCACTAGTAAACTCCGATCATACCTACCTATGAGTGCACTAGTACACTCCAATCATACCTACCTATGAGTGCCCTAGTAAACTCCGAGCATACCTACCTATGAGTGCACTAGTAAGCTCTAAGCATAACTACCTATAAGTGCACTAGTAAATTTCAAGCATAACTACCTAGGAGTGCACTATTAAACTCTGAGCATAACTACTTATGAGTGCACTAGTAAACTCTAAGCATAGCTACCTATGAGTGCACTAGTAAACTCTGAAGCATAAATACTTATGAGTGCACTAGTAAACTCCGAGCATAACTACCTATGAGTGCACAAGAAAATTTTGAGCATAACTACCTATTGACTAGATTACGAGTTTTGCGTTATGAGCGGCTCGGTGCTAACTTGCAAGTTATTGTCACCGCTCACCTCCCTATAGGGCTGCTTTTACAGGTTTGCAAAAACCTGGCGTTAGCAGGCAATATGTGAGCGTTGAGCAAAATTGAGCTCCATACTGCACTCCAATCCCAGCACTGCTGTGAGCTGGTTTTACGTGCTCGTGCATGATTTCCCCATAGACATCAATGGGGAGAGCCGGCTGAAAAAAAGCTTCACACCTGCAATAAAGGAGCGTAAATCTCCGTAACGCAGCCCCATTGATTCCTATGGGGAAAGAAAATGTATGTTTACACCTAACACCCTAACATAAACCCTGAGTCTAAACACCCCTAATCTTCCGCCCCTGACATCGCCGCCACCTACATTATACTTATTAACCCCTAATCTGCCACCCCTAACATCACCGCCACCTACATTACACTTAATAACCCCTAATCTGCCGCCCCCAACTTCGCCGCCACCTACTTACAGTTCTTAACCCCTAAACTGCCGCCCCCAGTGTTGTCGCTACCTACCTACACTTATTAACCCCTAATCTGCTGCCCCCAATGTCACCGCCACTATACTAAAGTTATTAACCCCTATCCCTAAATCTAACCCTAACGTAACCCTAACCCTAACACCCACTAACTTTAACATAATTAAAATAAATCTAAATACAAATGACTATTAATAACTAAATAATTCCTATTTAAGACTAAATACTTATCTGTAAAATAAACCCTAAGCTAGCTACAATATAACTAATAGTTACATTGTAGCTATCTTAGGTTTTATTTTTATTTCACAGCTAAGTTTGTATTTATTTTAACTAGGTAGACTAGTTAGTAAATAGTTATTAACTATTTACTAGCTACCTAGTTAAAATAAATACAACGTTACCTGTAAAATAAAACCTAACCTGTCTTACACTAACACCTAACCTTACACTACAATTAAATAAATTACATTAATTAAATACAATTAACTAAATTACAAAAAAAAACCCAATTAATTACACAAAATAAAAAAATAAAAAATTAAATATTTAAACTTATTACACCTAATCTAATAGCCCTATCAAAAGAAAAAAGAAAAAACCCTAGCCTAAACTAAACTGCCAATAGCCCTTAAAAGGGCCTTTTGCGGGGCATTGTCCCAAAGAAATCAGCTCATTTACCTGTAAAAAAAACAAATACAAACAATCCTCCAACAGTAAAACCCACCACCCACACAACCAACCCCCCCAAATAAAATCCTATCTAAAAAACATAAGCTCCCTATTGCCCTGAAAAGGGCATTTGGATGGACATTACCTTTATTTTGAAAAAGTTTTTATTAAATTTTTTCTTAATCTTTTTTTTTTTTTTCCTCTTTAACAATTCCATAAGAAAATAAAACATTACATAACGTAAATTGGCATGTACAGTCAATCATAATAAAGCATTTAAAATGGTTTCCGTTTTGTCCATTTCCAGAGTTTAATGCAGAATCTAATATCAGTAATTAAGCGGGAACAGAGACAGATCCTGTTCACCTGGTAAATGTGATCTGTGGTTAACCTTCGGTCCCGGCTCTCTCTCTTGAGTTAGTATAACCGAGTGTATTGATTTTATAAGGTCTCAGCCTCCACCCGTCTCCTAGCCTCCCTGTACATAATGAATGGTTCCCATTGCATAATGAACGCATCTTTGGCGTTCAGGTTCTCTGCTGCTAAACTTGCCATCTCATAGTGGTGGATTATTTTCCTTTCGATAAAGGTAAAGCCTGGAGGGGTGGATTTCCAGTGCTGTGCAATGCAAATCCTGACTACTGTACAGATGGTCCTAGCTAGTTTTTGGTGTTGTTTTAGTATGGTGGGGATAGGAAAGTGTAAAAGAGCATGTTCCGGAGATAGTGTAATAGGTCTGTGGAAGATTTTGCTAAGAAGCTCTGAGGTTTTCTCCCAGATTTCTTTTGTTCTGCTACACTCCCACCACATGTGAATGTACGTTCCTCTCTCAGCACACCCTCTGTAGCATGGGTTTCGGGAGGGTTCGTCAGATCCCCCGAATCTAGTTGGATAAAAATACCATTGGAAAGCCACCTTAAGGTAGTTTTCTTTTAAAGTGGCATTGTGCGAGAAAGAAAGGCCCTGGGCTAGGTTAGATTTCCATGTTTCTAAAGACCATGTCTTGTTCAGGTCCCGTTCCCATTTCAGTATGTTTGGAGGCTTATTTTCGCTAGGGGAGTTATTAAATATAGGGTAGAGTGTTGAGATTGTACCAAATGTCAGCTCTCTGGATAAGCATAGTGATTCAAAAGTTGTGTTTAGTGGCAATTTAGCGAGGTCTGTCACTGCTCTTGTTCTGGATTTAAGCTGTAGGTAATGATATCATATGTTTCTATCATTGGGGTCTGTGTCTCGGTATTGTTCAAATGAAATGAAGTCTCCATCTATATATACATCAGCAATTCTATATAAGCCTCTATTAGCCCATTTCTTTTGTGTAGGGAGGTCTATTAGGGTTTGTGGTAAAACTAATGGTGTTAGTTTCGATTTATCCTGTATTAGGGGGTACTTGGCAGTTAATTTGTTCCACAGGAAAACCGTATGAGCTATCGCTACATATTTATGTAGCGAAGGATTACTGTATTTTTTTGGGGTCCAAAGCAATCTAGAAATCTGATCTGTGTTAACTATTTGTGTTTCAATCTGTGTCCACACTGGTCGTTTTGTATCGTTAATCCAATGTATTGTTTGGGCCATGCGGGCCGAGTAGTAATAGGAGACCAAGTGTGGGAGGCCCAACCCCCCATCCCTTCGATGCCTGCTCATGATTTTTTTGCTTATTCTAGCACGTTTTCCTTGCCAGATTTGTGTTTCAATCTGTGTCCACACTGGTCATTTTGTATCGTTAATCCAATGTATTGTTTGGGCCATGCGGGCCGAGTAGTAATAGGAGACCAAGTGTGGGAGGCCCAACCCCCCATCCCTTCGATGCCTGCTCATGATTTTTTTGCTTATTCTAGCACGTTTTCCTTGCCAGACAAATCTCATAATATCTTTTTGTAGGGCATTGAGCTCCGCTATAGGGACTGAAATCGGTAAGGACCGAAACAGATATAAAATTTTTGGGAGCAGGGTCATTTTCGTGGAAACAATCCTACCATAGAATGAAATTTTGAGCTTTAGCCATTTCGTGATTAGGTTCCTGATATGTGTGAACATGGGTGTATAGTTTGCTTGGTATAGTGAATGGATGTCAGGCGTGAGGTTTATTCCTAGATATTTAAGTTTTCTATGTGCCCATGTGAAAGAAAAGTTGATCTCTAGCAATTTTTTGGTGTGTTGGGGTAAATTAATGCTGAGCGCTTCACACTTATCCCCATTAATCTTGTACCCCGATAAGATTCCATAGTGGTGAAGCTTTGCGTAAAGGGGGGGGAGTGAAAGGAGGGGTTTAGTCAGTGATAGAATAATGTCATCCGCGAATAGCGAAATTTTATATTCATTGGTCCCTACACGGATGCCTGAGATGTTGGGGTCATTTCTAATCTGGATGGCCAATGGTTCAATGCAAAGGGCGAATAACAATGGGGATAGGGGGCATCCCTGTCTTGTTCCATTCCTAATTTGTATTGGCTGGGACTGGTACCCTGAGAGTTTGATGAAGGCCGAGGGGTTGGAATACAGTATGGTCAGGGCATCACGGAAGCTTCCCGTGATACCTGTGTTCTCTAGCACCGCAAACATGTAATTCCAATTAATTCTGTCAAACGCCTTCTCTGCATCCAAGGAGAGGAACAGAGAAGGCGTTTTTTCAGCATTGGCTATGTTAATCAGGTCAATAATTTTGCGAATGTTATCTGGGGCCTCCCTGTTTTTTATAAAGCCCACCTGGTCCGGATGGATTATCCTTACTAGTATGGGATTAAGCCTATTTGCTAAGATTTTTGTCAGGATTTTAATATCTTGGTTGATTAAGGATATAGGTCTATAGTTTTGGCAATGTTGTAAATTCTTACCGGGTTTCGGGATGACAGCTATTCTGGCCATGAGCATTTCTTTGGGAACCTCATTTTTTTGTAGTATAGAATTAAACATTTGCGAAAGCAGGGGTGCTAGTTCCTCTAAGAATAATTTATAGAAAAGACCAGAGTATCCATCCGGGCCAGGTGTTTTAGAGCTTTTCAGATTTTTTATAGTATTCTTTACTTCAGTCTCGGTAATTGGGGCATTCAGACTAGCTCTCTCTTCCTCAGTGATCTTAGGGAGATGATTCAGGTCTAAGAATGTATTCAAATTGTCGGGTCTATCAGGAGCTCCTTGGCACGTCGGGAGGTTGTAAAGTCTTTGATAGAAATCTGCAAAGGTATTGGCAATTTGTAGGGGGTCATTGGTGCTTTTATTGTCTGGGATTTGGAGTTGTGGGACTGTGGTGTTTCTGGTTATTTCTTTGAGTTTGTTAGCTAACATTTTGTCGGGCTTGTTTCCATATATGTAATAGTGGGTGTCTATCTGCTTGATGGACCTAGCCGCTTCTTTATTCAATAATCTATCTATTTCGTCATTTATAGTTTTTAGTTCTGTTCTCTTTTTTCTGCTAGTGTTGGCAGTAAATTGAGATCTTAGGATATTAGCTTCTGACTGTAATTGTGCAAGTTGGGCTTTGTTTTGCTTGTCACGTTTGCTGGATTCGGTTATTAGATTCCCTCTTATATAAGCTTTTAGTGCACCCCACACAAAGGATGGGTTAGGTGTGCTACCTGTATTAAGTCTTATGAAGTCTACTATATGTTCCCTGATCTTCTGTGAGACCAAAGCATCTTGTAATATGCTGGCATTGAGGGACCAAGATTTGGATCTGTTGGGGTTTACGACCCCTGATAAAGTTACTTCCACCATAGAGTGGTCTGACCAGGGGCAGTTTAAGATTTTAGCAGTGGATAGGAGTGGAACCAAAATCTGACTGAGGAATATGTAATCCAGTCTAGATTGAGTGTGATGCATTGGGGAAAAATAGGTATAGTCTTTGACCTTTTCATTTAGTGACCTCCAACTGTCAATCAGATTATGGTCCAGGGTGAAATCTTTCAAGATGTTTCTTACTGATCTAGGGTGTCTGATCTGTGAAGTTTGATTTGTAGTCCTATCCATATCTTGGTCTAGGGGTAGGTTAAAGTCGCCTCCTATAATGATCTTGTGCCTTTTCCATTGTGTCAGTAGCTTACTTAGTTTAGATATAAAGGGGGTCTGTTGCTCGTTGGGGGCGTAAACGTTAATGATGAGTATCGGGGTATTTTGGATTAATCCTTTAATTAGTAAAAATCTACCTTCTCTATCTCTGATAATTTCCTCCTCTTTGAAATTCAAGGATGAGTGTAGCAATACTGTGACCCCACATTTCTTTCTCCCACTTATAGCATGGTATTGTGTCGGGTATGATTTGTCCCAGTATTTAGGGGTAAAGTCTCTAGAGAAATGAGTTTCTTGTAACAGAACTATGTGGGCGCGTAATGATTTATAAGTAGTGATTGCCTTTTTTCTTTTTAAATCCGAGTTGAGACCTCTGACATTATGAGATATGATTTTTATAGACATTTTAGGTATAGATGTGTATCGCTATTTGTCTGAACCATTAGGTGTGGGGGAGCAGGGGGTATGCGTGTTGTAATAGATGTTAACTGGGGTTCTATTCCTGGTGTGATGCTGTAGATGAGAGAGCCGGGACTTACCTCGAAACCCCACCAAGGGGGGATGCTTGGATCCTTGATATGGAGAACAGTGAACATTGTTAACATAGGTGTCATAGATAGGTTAACCTTAGTGACTTGACGACATGCCTGGACAAATAGAACATACATAATTATAAACATAATAACTTTAAACTTTAACATAGTATCCCTTTTCAGGGATAAACTTAGAGATGTAGAGGGTAAAGGGCTCTTCTCAAACATTTAAATCAGATGTTCCTAGATTTGAACTGATAGGGGTTAAGGGGAGGGGGGAGTGGATGGTGAATGGATGGATAAGCTTTTCAATATCTTAGTTTAGCGAGGGGGTATGGGGGAAGGGGGGAGAAGGTTGCAATAATGACAAAGATAAAAGTGATAGTATAAACATTTAGAACCTCAATGGCGACCTTAGCGCCAACAGTAACAACAACAATGATAACAGCAGCCCCTAAGTAAGGCAGAGATAATGCCCCAATCTGCATGATCTTATCTAGAAAAGTGTAGGTATATCACGGCTGTGAGATATAGTGTCACTTTTGAAAAAGCAGATGGGCGGCTGTGTCCTGTAAGGACTTAAGTATAGTAATACTTCCCATTCTGAACTAAAGCATGGTGGTTACATTAGTCCTCTGCATCGCTTGTCTCATCAGGTCGGTAGAGTCTCTTCTTCCGTAGGTGACTCAGAGTCAGAGTGGTTGCTTGGAATGTCCTTTGCTTTTCTTGGCTTTTTAGCTTGACCTACCGGGGACCATTCCTTTTGTATAGGTTTCCTCTGGGTATTCTTAATAGGGGGTGTTTGGGAAGAATCAAAGGGGATCCCCAGCTTGCGGAGGATAGATGAACCTTCACTCATGTTGGAGCAGGTGTGGGTAGCGTTGGCGTGTGTGAAGGCTAATTTGAAGGGGAAAAGCCATCTGTATTTTATCTGTGCTTTGCTGAGGGCTTGTGTAATAGGTTTAAGATCTCTCCTCTTCCTCAATGTGATCAGGGCAATATCTGCATACACTTGGATTGAGTGTCCTTCAAATTTGATATCTGGCAATTGTCTGGCTGCTTTAAGGATAGACTCTTTTACATGAAAATAGTGTAGTTTGAGGACAATGTCTCTTGTGGTGGACTGTTGTGGTTTGGTTAGAGCTCTGTGAATTCTGTCCATCAAGAGTTTATCTGAGTCAACATCTGGAACCAATTGGTGGAAAAGTGCAGTCACTGTCTCTTCCAAGTTTTTATATGATTCTGGTAGATTCCTAATGCGTAAGTTAGATCTGCGGGATCTGTTCTCAAGATCTTCAATTTGCTCTTCTAATTTATATAGATATTCTTCATGTTCTGAAATGGTTTTCTGCAAATATGGTATTTCTTCCGCTATCACTTCAGTTTTTTCCTCTAGCTCTGCTGTGCGGTTTCCTATTTCTTTGATATCTTGGCGTAGCTCAGACAGTGCAGATTTCAATTCTTCTTGAAAAAGAGATTTAATTTGAGAGAGTAGTTCCTTATTATGGGTTTCAGCTGGGAGAGATGCAGAAATTTCTGTCATACTGGAGTTCAGGGTATCTCCTTGAGAAGGGGACTCTTTATTCAACTGTTTTTGTTTAAGTTGAGATTTAGATAGGCATTCCTTGACGGTTTGTGTTTTATTCTTCATCATGAATTATAGTAGGAGACCCACGAGGGATGGATTCTTTAGAGTAGTAGTTAGCTTTAGTTTGATTATCAGCTCAGGGGTTTCGATTTGAGGTTCAAGCTTTTTTTTTTTTTTTTCTTTTCTTTTTTTCAATGTGTCATTGCATTGGGGGTAAGTTACAGATCTACTGTGCAGTTTGGGAGGTGCATAGTTAGGCCACTTTACCCTCTCTTTGTCACGTTTACAGCAGTGTCATAGTAGGAAATGTAAATAAGCTTTGTTCAATGAGCAGAGGGGGGGATTGAATCTCTGTATTTGAAATTTAACAGTTCCTCAGTCTGCAGACTTTCTACCCACTTTAATCGCTCCTAATGTGACTCCCTGGGCGCAGTCTTGAGTTCTGCTTCCTTAGGCTCAGGAGGTGTCGATGTTGTCACAGGGTAGTGTGATGAGGAACTTTATATGTTTAAATTTGTTTTAGTACATTGAGATTAGATTAGATATGTGGGTCGCTTACTTTGGAGGAGCTACCTATTCAGTTAAAACAGGCGTGGGTTCATTAAGCTGTCTTTTTCTTGCAGTGATGCTGTGTGCTGTGATTTAACAGCTCCTCTGTCTAATGACTCAGCTCCTTCTAGTGAATCTCCCAGGGTGTCCCCCAAAGTGCAACTTCATGTGCTGCCCAGGAGGCAATGTTAGTATTTTCAGCAGGGTAGACTTGGAGAGGAGCTGTGCAGCCTCAGTTCTGGTCTAGCACATAGGTAGGTAGTTATTTGTGTTTTATGCGCATCAAAGTCTTTTATTGGGGAGAGCCCGTCACTAGGATACTTTTCAAAAGGGGTACTAAGGCTTTCAGCAGTTTGGTAGGGAGAATAGACTATCAGGGCTTTCGTGGGAAGATGCTTATGGGGAAATTGATGTGGCGTGCCCTGGAACTTTTATGGCTCAACTGTGTACTGCCGCTGTTGCCACGTGGCGAGTTGCCTGCCCTAATGTTGCGGGGGGGGGGGAACGGGAGCAGTCTCTTACCCCTTTTTTAGGCACCACCGCCTCCAAGCAGAGTCGTCACCAATGTCCTCCTCTCGGCAGGCCGGGCCCGACAGGCCCCGGAGCTGAAGAAGGATGCTGTCAAGATGGCGGACTTTCGCGCCTCTTCAGGCCCGACCCGCCGCCGAAGGAAGGGGACCCACACAGCCTCCGCAAAGCAGCAATCTGAGGGGGGATCCACGTGAGTTCAGGTGTTATTGTAAGCAATAAGGCACTTTTGTGTGGGCAGTTCCTGTTGAATGTGATCACTGTCTGTCGATCAGCTATCCCCTGTTTAGCTTGTGCGCTGATCGCTCTGAAGTCTCTGTCCCCTGCCTCCCACTGTAGTGCCGCTGATGTGAGCCTCCGGAGCGGAGCCCCGACCCTCCGGAGTGAAGACAAGTGGTTGATAGGCAGCAGGGGACAAGCGATCCTAACCGATGATGAGGTCGCAGCTTCTTTTTTTTTTGCCTTCTGCAAGTCGCTTTAGGGCGGCTTCCCGGGTCTTACTGTGCCCCAAAAGGTCTCTTTCTGCAGGGCTAATGTTTATGAGGCAATATAGAAGGGCAATTTCTAAGCCTGATCCCTATATAATTGTTTTTTTTAGATTAATTATAGGCTGGGATGTGAGAGCTCTCTCCAGGCACGTCTTCACAGCTCTGAAGCTAGCCCCGCCTCTGGACATTACCTTTAAAAGGGCATTTAGCTATTTTTCCTTGCCCAAACCCTAGTCTAAAAATAAAACCCACCCAATAAACCCTTAAAAAAACCTAACACTAACCCCCGAAGATCCATTTACAGTTTTTGAAGACCGGACATCCATCCTCAACGAAGTGGCAGAAGTCCTCAGCGAAGCCGGCAAAAGTCTTTATCCAAGCGGGCCAAAGTCTTCATCCAATCCGGCAGAAGTCTTCATCCAGACGGTATCTTCTATCTTCATCCATCCAGCGCGGAGCGGCTCCATCTTCAAGACATCCGGCGTGGAGCATCCTCTTCTTATGACGGTGACTGAAGACTGAAGGTTCCTTTAAAGGACGTCATCCAAGATGGCGTCCCTTGAATTCCGATTGGCTGATAGAATTCTATCAGCCAATCGGAATTAAAGGTGAAAAAATCCTAGGATTGAGCTTGCATTCTATTGGCTGATTGGAACAGCCAATAGAATGCAAGCTCAATCCTATTGGCTGATTTTATTGCTCTTACAGTGAAAAAAACCTTTCCTCCAGCCTTAAATTGTGACCTCTTGTCACAAAATTTTTCTTGGAATAGATATAGCTTCTGCCATATGGGCATGAATATATTTATGTAAAGTAATCATGTCACTTTCAAGTAGTTCACCCACTTTGGCTAACCTCGCCTCATAGCTTAAATTCTCCATTCCCCTTAATAGCTTTGTGGCCCTTCTCTGATCTCTTTCTAGGTCTGCAATGTCTTTTTTGAGATTGGTCCCCAGACCTGCACTCCATACTCAAGGTGAGGTCTTATCAGGGATTTATATAGTGACAAAATTATGATTTCCTCCCTTGCATTAATGCCTCTTTTAATACATGCTAGTATCTTATTAGCCTTAGAATCCGCTGCCCTACTTTGTGCACCCATCTTTAGCTTGTTACCTATTACTACTCCCAAATACTTTTCCTCCTCTGTTTGGCTAAGTCTAGTCCAATTTAAATAATACATTGCTTGCTTGTTTTTACTTCCAAAATGTGGAACCTTGCTTTTTTCCATATTGAATCTCATTTTCCGTTTAGCTGCCAATTCTTCTAATTTTTGCAGATCCCCTTGTAACGCAAGTTCATCCTGCTCTGACCTAATGACCTTACACAACTTTGTATTATCTGCAAATATAGAGATGTTGCTACTTAATCCTTGCTCCAAGTCATTAATAAAGATATTAAAAGGACAGTCTACTCCAGAATTTTTATTGTTTTAAAAGATAGATAATCTCTTTTTCACCCATTTTTGCATAACCAACACGGTTATATTAATGCACTTTTTATCTCTGTGATTACCTTGTATCTAAGCCTCAGCAGACTGCCCCCTTATTTTAGTTCTTTTGACAGACATGCATTTTAGCCAATCAGTGCATACTTCTAGGTAACTCCACATGCTAGAGCACAATGCTATCTATATGGCACACATTAACTAATGCCCTCTAGCTGTGAGAAACTGTCAAAATGCCCTCAAATAAGAGGAGGTCTTCAAGGGATTAGAAATTAGCATATGAACCTAACTTGGTTTAACTTTCAACAAGAATACCAAGACAACAAAGCAAATTTGATGATAAAAGTAAATTGGAAAGTTGTTTAAAATAACATGCCATATCTGAATCATGACAGTTTAATTTTGACTAGACTGTCTCTTTAAAAAGAACAAGGTCCAGTACTGATCACTGGGAACTCCACTGATTACCTTTGTCCAATCTGAGTATGATCCATGTACTACTACTCGTTGCTCCCTGTCATTTATCCAGTTATTTATCCATGAGCTAACATTTTCAGATATTCACAGTCCCTTAATTTTGTACATTAGTCTCTCATGTGGCACTGTATCAAATGACTTTGTGAAATTCAATATATCACATCAACTCATTCCACTTTATCTATATTTTTACTGACTTCCTCGTACTTGACATGATCTCTTTCTCATAAAACCATGCTGATTTGAACTCATAATCTTGTTTATACAAATATACTCATCAATATACTCCCTTATTATCCCTTCAAGTATCTTCCCCACTATTGATGTCAGACTAACTGGTCTATAGCTTTCTGGATTAGTCCTGCTTCCTTTTTGAAGAGTGGCACCACATCAGCTTTAAGCCAATTCTAGGGTGCTATGCCTAAGTATAATGAGTCTTGAAAAATTAAGAGAAGAGGTTTGTCTATAACAGTGCTAAGTTCCTGTAAAACCCTTGGTTGTATTCCATCTGGGCCTGGAGTTTTATTTACTTTAATATTATCTATTTTTTTCCTGATATCCTCTAGGCATAACCGACTTAATGGTATTGGCTTGTATGTTCTAGTTTCTTTCAAAGTATTTTCCATTGGTTCATCTCTTGTTTATACTGAAGAAAATAATTGGTTTAGTACCTCAGCCTTCTCCCTGTCACTGTTAATCATGCTACCCTCCATGCATTTTAATGTACCTATATTGTCCTTCTTAGATGTTTTGCCATTTATATACTTAACCCCTTAATGACCGCAGCACTTTTCCATTTTCTGTCCGTTTGGGACCAAGGCTATTTTTACATTTTTGCGGTGTTTGTGTTTAGCTGTAATTTTCCTCTTACTCATTTACTGTACCCACACATATTATATACCGTTTTTCTCGCCATTAAATTGACTTTCAAAAGATACCATTATTTTCATCATATCTTATAATTTACTATAAAAAACATTATAAAATATGAGGAAAAAATGGAAAAAAAACACATTTTTTCTAACTTTGACCCCCAAAATCTGTTACACATCTACAACCACCAAAAAACACCCATGCTAAATAGTTTCTAAATTTTGTCCTGAGTTTAGAAATACCCAATGTTTACATGTTCTTTGCTTTTTTTGCAAGTTATAGGGCCATAAATACAAGTAGCACTTTGCTATTTCCAAACCACTTTTTTTCAAAATTAGCGCTAGTTACATTGGAACACTAATATCTTTCAGGAATCCCTGAATATCCATTGACATGTATATATTTTTTTTTAGAAGACATCCCAAAGTATTGATCTAGGCCCATTTTGGTATATTTCATGCCACCATTTCACCGCCAAATGCGATCAAATAAAAATTTTTTTTCACTTTTTCACAAATATTTTCACAAACTTTAGGTTTCTCACTGAAATTATTTACAAACAACTTATGCAATTATAGCATAAATGGTTGTAAATGCTTCTCTGGGATCCTCTTTGTTCAGAAATAGCAGACATATATGGCTTTGGCCTTGCTTTTTGGTAATTAGAAGGCTGCTAAATGCCCCTGCGCAAAATACGCGTATTATGCCCAGCAGTGAAGGGGTTAATTAGGGAGCATGTAGGGAGCTTCTAGGGTTAATTTTAGCTTTAGTGTAGTGTAGTAGACAACCCCAAGTATTGATATAGGCCCATTTTGGTATATTTCATGCCACCATTTCACCGCCAAATGCGATCAAATTAAAAAAAACGTTAATTTTTTCACAATTTTAGGTTTCTCACTGAAATTATTTACAAACAGCTTGTGCAATTATGGCACAAATGGTTGTAAATGCTTCTCTGGGATGCCCTTTGTTCAGAAATAGCAGACATATATGACTTTGGCGTTGCTTTTTGGTAATTAGAAAGTCGCTAAATGCTGCTGCGCATCACACGTGTATTATGGCTAGCAGTGAAGGGGTTAATTAGGTAGTGTGTAGGGAGCTTGCAGGGTTAATTTTAGCTTTAGTGTAGAGTTCAGCCTCCCACCTGACACATCCCACCCCCTGATCCCTCCCAAACAGCTCCCTTCCCTCCCCCACCCCACTATTGTCCCCGCCATCTTAAGTACTGGCAGAAAGTCTGCCAGTACTAAAATAAAAGATTTTTTTTTTTTTAAAAAGAAAAAAAAAAAAGCATATTTACATATGCTGTGTTTAGGATCCCCCCTTAGCCCCCAACCTCCCTGATCCCCCCCAAAACAGCTCTCTAAGCCTCCCCCTCTGCCTTATTGGGGGCCATCTTGGGTACTGGCAGCTGTCTGCCAGTACCCATTTTGCACAATCAAATATTTATTTCATTTTTATGAACAAAGTTATCAATGAGCTCCTTTACTTTCTACTATAGACATCTCACATGCTGCTGATTGGAGCCAACCCCCACCACCTAAATAACGAATACGGTGTTTTTTTTTTTAATTACTCGTCCCACTTTTATTTTGGGACACATTTTTTTCTGTAGTGCAGCGGTCCCCACCCGGTCCCTGCCCCGGCGCGCACCCACGCGCGCCCCCTCGTGCACGTGCGCGCGCCCCCGCGCGCGCCCGGACTTGCACGCCCACGATCCCGCCCCCCTCCACATGACAAGGGCCATCGATGGCCGCCACCCACCTCCCACACCGGCTCCCACCCACCAACGATACCGGCCATCGATGTCCGGTGCAGAGAGGGCCACAGAGTGGCTCTCTCTGCATCGGATGGCCATCTAAGGTTATTGCAGGATGCCTCCATATCGAGGCATCACTGCAATAACCGGAAAGCAGCTGGAAGCGAGCAGGATCGCTTCCAGCTGCTTTCCACACCGAGGACGTGCAGGGTACGTCCTCAGGCATTAACTGCCTTTTTTCTGAGGACGTACCCTGCACGTCCTCGGTCATTAAGGGGTTAATAAACCTTTTAGGGTTTGACTTAGAATCCTTTGCAATTAATCTTTCATTTAAAATTTTGGCTAATTTGATTGATTTTTTTTACATGCTTTGTTACATTCCTAATATATTTCGTATGTTGAGTCTGTACTATTTGAATAATTTAAATGCCCTACGTTTTTTCCTAATTTCTCTTAAAACATTTTAGCCACATTAACTTGGATTTATTTATTTTACTTTTATAACCATATGGTATGTTCTGATATGCATATTTATTTAGCAAAGTTATATTTTTTTCCATTTATCCGCTGTATTTTTATTAGAGAATACTTTTTCCCAACTTATGTTAGTTAACCCCTGAAGGACCAGACCATTTTTCAATTTCTTACCCTTAAGGACAGGGCTATTTTTACATTTCTGCAGTGTTTGTGTTTAGCTGTAATTTTCCTCTTACTCATTTACTGTACCCACACATATTATATACCGTTTTTCTCGCCATTAAATGGACTTTCTACCACACCATTATTTTCATTATATCTTATAATTTACTATAATTTTTTTTTATAAAATATGATGAAAAAATGGAAAGAAAACACACTTTTTCTAACTTTGACCCCAAAAATCTGTTACATATCTACAACCACCAAAACACACCCATACTAAATAGATTCTAAATTTTGTCCTGAGTTTAGAAATACCCAATGATTACATGTGCTTTGCTTTTTTTTTGCAAGTTATAGGGCAATAAGTACAAGTTGCACTTTGCTTTTTCCAATCCATTTTTTTTTCTTCAAAATTAGCGATAGTTACATTATAACACTGATATCTGTCAAGAATCCCTCAATATCCCTTGACATGTATATATTTTTATTTAGTAGACAACCCAAAGTATTGATCTAGGCCCATTTTAGTATATTTCCTTATTATTAACTTTTTCACAAACTTTAGGTTTCTCACTGAAATTATTTACAAACAGCTTGTGCTATTATGGCACACATGGTTGTAAATGCTTCTCTGGGATCCCCTTTGTTCAGAAATAGCAGACATGTATGGCTTTGGCATTACTTTTTGGTAATTAGAAGGCTGCTAAATGCTGCTGCGCACCATACTTGTATTATGCCCAGCAGTTAAGGGGTTAATTAGGTAGCTTGTAGGGTTAATTTTAGATTTAGTGTAGATATCAGCCTTCCACCTGACACATCCCACCCCCTGATCCCTCCCTGAAACCCCTCAAACAGGTCTCTGCCCTACCCCAGCTCACAATTGTCACAGCCATCTTAAATACTGGCAGAAAGTCTGCCAGTACTAAAAGGCTTTTTTTATATATAAATATTTTATATATATATATATATATATATATATATATATTATTCTGCCGTGTTGGATCCCCCCTGCTGTCTGCCAGTACCCACTTTGCAATAAAATTTGTCTTTTTTATTTTATTTTTAACCCCATCCTTTGTTATCCCCATCATATATATAAAATGATGAGGAGCCTCACTTAATCCATAAGTTAAAAAATGTATATACGCATCTTCATACAGTTGTACAAAACAGATATTCCCCAGAGTGTTGTAAAACTGCTGACGCGTTTCGCCTGGGGCTGTAATCATAGCTGCTAACATACAACGATTTCCACAGTATTTATAAACTAAACCCAACTGTGATTGGTTATAAACAATGCTTATCACATAATGATTTATTTGTCTCCTTTAAAAGGAAATCGAAGTAAAAATTAAACTGTTACAATTCAGACAGATCGTACAGTCTTAAAGGGATATGAAAGCCATTTTTTTCTTTCATGATTAAGATAGAACATACAATTTTAAACAACTTTCCAATTTATTTCTATTATCCAATTAGCTTCATTTTGTTGGTATCATTTGCAGGAGAAGCAATGCACTTCTGAGAGCTAGCTGAACATTGCATAGGCCAATGAAAAGAGGCAGCCACCAATCTGCAGCTAGTATTGCTATGCCTCAGCCTACCTAGGTATCCTTTTCAACATAGAATACCAAGAGAACAAAGCAACTTAGATAACAGAATTAAATTGGAATGTTGTTTAAAATCACTTGAATTACTGAATCATAATAGTTCAGATTTTACTTTATTGTTATCAAATGTAACTAATTCTCTTGGTAACCTTTGTTATAACTTAACTCTACTGAAGTAGCCTCAGCAATGTGAATGTGTCTTTAGAACTATATGTTTAACAAAGTTACAAACAATGTTGCCATATTGTTTTTTATTGTACACTATGGGGCCGATTTATCAAGTGTCTGACATCGATAAATGCAGACAATGTCGGCATTTATCATTGCACAAGCAGTTCTGTTGAACTGCTTGTGCAATGCTGGCCCCTGCAGATTCACTAGCAGGGGGTGTCAATCAACCCGATCGTATGAGATCGGGCAGATTGATGTCCGCCGCCTTAGAGGAGGTGTATGAGTTAAGGAGCAGCGGTCTTAAGACTGCTGCTTCTTAACTCCTGTTTTTGGCGGGCCTGAAGGCTCGCGCAGAAACAGGGGTATTCGGGCCGTGATAAATCGCCCCCTCTGTCTGAATCATGATAGTTTAATTTTGAGTTTTATGTCTTTTTAAAGGAGATGCATTATAAATCATTATTTTACCTAAACCATAAAGGGACATTAAACACATTTTTTTATTCAGACAAAGAAAGCAATTTCAATCAAGTTTCCAATTTACTTATAAGACACGGATGTATGTGCTGGCTGTTCCCACTTTATAATAAGACACGGATGCATGTGCTGGCTGTTCCCACTGTATAATAAGACACAGATGTATGTGCTGGCTGTTCCCACTGTATTATAAGACATGGATGTATGTGCTGGCTGTTCCCACTGTATAATAAGACACGGATGCATATACTGGCTGTTCCCACTGTATAATAAGACACGGATGCATATACTGGCTGTTCCCACTGTATAATAAGACACGGATGCATATGCTGGCTGTTCCCACTTTATAATAAGACACGGATGCATATACTGGCTGTTCCCACTGTATAATAAGACACGGATGCATATGCTGGCTGTTCCCACTTTATAATAAGACACGGATGCATATGCTGGCTGTTCCCACTGTATAATAAGACACGGATGCATATACTGGCTGTTCCCACTGTATAATAAGACACGGATGCATATACTGGCTGTTCCCACTGTATAATAAGACACGGATGCATATGCTGGCTGTTCCCACTGTATAATAAGACACGGATGTATGTGCTGGCTGTTCCCACTGTATAATAAGACACGGATGTATGTGCTGGCTGTTGCCACTGTATAATAAGACACGGATGCATGCGCTGGCTGTTCCCACTGTGTTATAAGACACGGATGCATGTGCTGGATATTCCCACTGTATAATAAGACACGGATGTATGTGCTGGCTGTTCCCACTTTATAATAAGACACGGATGCATGTGCTGGCTGTTCCCACTGTATAATAAGACACGGATGCATATACTGGCTGTTCCCACTGTATAATAAGACACGGATGCATATGCTGGCTGTTCCCACTGTATAATAAGACACGGATGTATGTGCTGGCTGTTCCCACTGTATAATAAGACACGGATGTATGTGCTGGCTGTTCCCACTGTATAATAAGACACAGATGCATGTGCTGGCTGTTCCCACTGTATAATAAGACACGGATGCATGTGCTGGCTGTTCCCACTGTATAATAAGACACAGATGTATGTGCTGGCTGTTCCCACTGTATAATAAGACACGGATGTATGTGCTGGCTGTTCCCACTGTATAATAAGACACGGATGTATGTGCTGGCTGTTCCCACTGTATAATAAGACACAGATGCATGTGCTGGCTGTTCCCACTGTATAATAAGACACGGATGTATGTGCTGGCTGTTCCCACTGTATAATAAGATTTTGCCTCACAGCTATATAGATATAATATTGATATACTCATTATACGAATATTATATCCATATTATACAGTTGGAAGAGCCAGCACATGCATCCATGTACCAGCTGAGGGGCATCCTAGTTACAGCAAGCACAGTACTGAAGACTGACTCATAGGCAGTTATAAATAATGCATATTTAGATGTTTAGACAAGATCCTGTGTGTATATGCTTGTGCATGTGTGTGTGCTTGTGCATGTGTGTATGCTTGTGCATGTGTGTATGGTTGGGCATGTGTGTATGCTTGTGTATGTGTGAGTACTTGTGCATGTGTGTATGCTTGTGTATGTGTGTATGCTTGTGCATGTGTGTATGCTTGTGCATGTGTGTGTGTGTTTGCGTGCTTGCTCATGTGTGTGTATGCTTGTGCATGTGTGTATGCTTGTGCATGTTTGTTCATGTGTGCTTATGTGTGGGTGGGTGTTTGTGCATGTGTGTGTGTGCTTGTGCATGTGTGTATGCTTGTGTATGTGTGAGTACTTGTGCATGTGTGTGTGTGATTGTGAGTACTTGTGCATGTGTGTGTGATTGTGCATGTGTTTATGCTTGTGCATGTGTGTATGCTTGTGCATGTGTGTGTTTGCGTGCTTGTTCATGTGTGTGTATGCTTGTGCATGTGTGTATGCTTGTGCGTGTTTGTTCATGTGTGCTTATGTGTGGGTGGGTGTTTGTGCATGTGTGTATGCTTGTGTATGTGTGAGTACTTGTGCATGTGTGTGTGATTGTACATGTGTGTATGCTTGTGTGTGTGCTTGTGCATGCTTGTGTGCTTGTGCATGTGTGTATACTTGTGCATGTGTGTGTATGCATGTGTGTGCTTGTTTGTGCTTGCACATGCGTGTGCTTGCGTGTGTGTGCTTGCACGGGGTGGGGCTCAAATTGAAAGTTTTCGCCAAAGGGGGGGCCCGATGTGCAAGACTTTGAAAACCTCTGGTCTAGAGCCCTGCATGGAAGCAAACACTGGTGCCACCTCGTGCTGTTGCAAATGTTTAACATTGGTAAAAGTATTCTCGCAAAACTTCTGCCATATTGCGCTCTAGACACAGGCACACTCCTGAGCCTACCTACCTGCTTTTCAACAAAGGACACACAGAGAAAGAAGTAAATTAGTTAATAGTATTAAATTGGAAGCTTTTTTTAAAAATGGTACGCTCTGTCTGAAAAGAAAGTTTGGGATTCATATCTAGGAAAATAATTGTTTACTGAATACCTTCAAATACTTTATCCCTTGTAAATATTATCAAAAATAGTTGTATAGATTTTTTTGTAGACTTGACAAACTTATTCTGGTAGAGATAATTATAAAAGTGTATATTTTCATTTTTTACTTTATTATAATCTAAGCCAATTTCCTTCCAGTCTGCATAGCTATTGTTATGGGAATCCGGTCTTAACACCATGTAATTTTGTTGCTGCTTTCTAAATTTATAAGCTATTGAAAAACAGCATTTAACATAGAACTCAACCTTGACTTAAATTATGGCTGTAGGAGAATATTTTGCAGCCATTTTGAGCTTGACACTCTGTGTATGTACTTAACAGGTTGCTTTGGCGATAGAAAACATCACATTATCATCAGTGCACATTTTAACAAAGATCATTTCATAAAATTTTACTAAAAACAAAATCGCTAGTACATATTACACCTCCACCATGGTAAATCGGAAGCACTTCAGTTCGTTTTTAGTTTTTCTTACAAATCATCATCTTATTGCTGCTTCTGTTCATATTAATCTTTATCATTTGGTTAATTCATTCACTAAAACAAATATTATCATTATGACTTAATTAAAAAAAGTAAATAATAATTCATTTTTAAACAGTTAATACTGAGGACTACATTTCAGTTGGAATAACAGACTTCTGGACTTGGAAAAATAAGCAAGGTGAGCTACCTTTAGAAAAACATATCAAATGATTTAGCATAAAAAATTCCCATATACATTAATGGTGGTTTTCTATAGAAAAATAATTGATGGATTTTTTTCTGTAAAAGGGTTAAAAACATAATTAATGTCAGCTCCAGCAGAGCAAACTGTTGGGATCTACACATAATTATTTTTTTTAATATACATTTCTCAATGTTTTTTGTCCCTTGAACATAGGGGTGGGGGGTACAAACAGGCAATAAATGCCCCTTGAAACATCCAAAATTAGTTTTCAAGTGGTTAAGACATTTGAACTAGGAAAGCTGCCTTACAAGTCTTTTTTGGTTGATGTTAAAACTACTGACAAATTGCCTCCTTACAATGTACTGGGGAGTTTAATAATGTTTGCAATTGGCTGCATAACCCTGTAGAATATTTGTACAGCTTATAAACTCATTTGGAAAATCTCTGTGGACATTGAGACTTATAATTGATATTTTGGTAAATTTAGCAAAATTATCAGTTTGAAGTTGTTCATATAATCTGCTTCATGAAAATCCATATTTCACCAAATCTGGATCATTGAAAAGTGATTTTGGACAACTGTGTCAGCAATCACAGCGCTGGCTGCTCTTTTTAGACATTTGTAAACACGCATAACTCTGTTAATTACAGTACATACCCAGTCTCCTTAGGGGAAGAAAAACTTGTATTATAAAAGCTGATATAAGTTTTTTTGTTCAATATGTCTGTGGTGTAGCTGCTATAGAAATCAGATGGCCATATTTATTAGAGAAGACAGGTGACGCACTCATAGTAGTTTCATATAAACACTTATATGTTGCTATTTAGATATCTGTATAACCATATTTTTACTGAACAGTGGGGTCTACTTAAAATCAATTAACAGTATTTGTTGCTGCTCATATGCTATGACAACATGCACAAACACAGTCATACTCACACACATGCGCACACACTTCACATGTGTAGCAACACACGCTCAGCCTCTGCACACATGGATTCACACACAAACATACTTACACACCATATACACGTGTAGGGATACACACACATTCACCACCGCATTAATTATTATTATGATTATTATTAGTATCAGTTATTTCTAGAGCGCCAACAGATTCCACAGTGCTAATGCACATAGACACACTCACACACCACACACACAAACACACATACACACAAGGTCACACACCACACACATATATATATATATACAAACACACATGCACACACACCACATGGATGAACCCACACACCACACACACATATACAAACACACATACTCACAAGCTCACACACCACACACATACTGTATATATATATATACAATCACATATGCACACACCACACCACATGGATGAACCCACACACCACACACACATATACAAACACACATGCTCACACACCACAAGCACACACAAAAACGTATTGTGGATCAAATGCTTTCCTTATTTCCCTCTACCTCATGCACTAAATTAAAAAGCTTAAAGATAAAAATGGACGACTGCATTGTGTTGATATAAGGGCCCTGTGTGAAAGGGGGCAGCCTTTCAAAAAGAAGAGAATGACTGTCTCTCCTAAACAGAGACCGTTGAGAGACATTGTTTAGTTAGAATGCTTCTTGTGTGGGAAACACCATGACATAGTCATACTGTTTCCTATTATTTTTATTAGTTACAATTAAAATATAAAAACTTCTTATAAGGTTGTCAAACTGCCAAATATTTTTCTCAGATGATTTCTTAGTAATTTTACCTGCTAGGACACAAGTTTCTATTTACAGATTAAAGGGACACTGAACCCAAATGTTTTCTTTCGTGATTCAGATAGAGCATGAAATTTTAAGTAACTTTCTAATTTACTCCTATTATCAAATTTTCTTTATTCTCTTGGTATCTTTATTTGAAATGCAAGAATGTAAGTTTAGATGCCGGCCCATTTTTGGTGAACAACCTGGGTTGTCCTTGCTGATTGGTGGATAAATTCACCCACCAATAAAAAAGTGCTGTCCAGAGTCTGAACCAAGAAAAAAGCTTAGATTCCTTCTTTTTCAAATAAAGATAACATGAGAACAAAGAAAAATTGAACATAGGAGTAAATTATAAAGTTGCTTAAAATTGCATGCTCTATCTGAATCACGAAAGAAAAAAATTAGGTTCAGTGTCCCTTTAATTCTGAATAGGTTTGGAAACTCTATATAGTCATGTTCTGGATAACCAATAAAAACTTGAATGCTCGTTCTAGATTACAAGTTCACTAATGTAGGCGCAAACACTTTGAAAGGCATTCCTGTGACCGTGTTTAGACTTAGCATGCATGGAGGCGTGTTCTCTATATAAAGGCACAATCTCGTTTCAGGTAATCTTATCAAGATCCAAAGTATCAAGGCAGTGGGGTCAAAAATTACAGTTTGAAGAATGTTAAAATCCAGTAAAAAAAAAAAAAAAGATATCTGTTTTACATAGAAACACATAGGTCCGATTTACCAATGTCTGGCGGACATGATACGCTGTAGCGTATCATGTCCGCCAGACATTGCTGAATGCCGACAGCATATGCTGTCAGCATTTAACATTGCAAAAGCAGTTCTAGTGAACTGGTTGTGCAATGCCGCACCCTGCAGATTTGCAGCCAATCGGCCGCTAGCACGGAGTGTCAATCAACCTGATCATATAGGATCGGGCGGATTGATGTCCGCAGAATCAGAGACAGTGGACCAGTTAAGGAGCAGTGGTCTTAAGATCGCTGCTTCATAACTGCTATTTCCGGTGAGCCTGAAGGCTCGTGCGGAAACAGGGACATCAGGGGCTATTCGGCCCTTGATATATCAGCCCCCTAGTCTACATTTTGTTTTCAGTTCACACCAAAATTGAAACGGTGCTTTAACAAACAATAGAAATAAATATTACTTAAAACGATACTTGTGACACTTGCAAAGTGACCATAAAGCGATGTGTGCCGTGTTCCCTTTATACAGCATCTCCAATATGGATGAATGGAGCTTTAATGAATTGATACCATGTAGGTTAATAAACCTCTAGAATGTCTTCAGTGGCCATTTTAGTGTGTTTAATATATCTGCAAGAGAATAGACGGCAAAATCGTGTTAAACTTGTCCAAAATGCTCTTTTGAGGACTTATCAAGTGCCTAGAATTTTACGTATTTGATGAGCCAAAAAGCTGTTGAAAAGTGACTGGAAAAGTATTGTGATTGGCGAAATCTTTTTGGCTTCATGAGGAAAATTGGACTTTTAGCAAGGATCCGAAAGCCATTTGTAAGTGCGGGAATCAGCTGAAAAAGCGCTATTGTGATCTTGCTGAATAGAAAAGTAGTCTTTCCGGGAAAAAGAGCTGAAAACTTTGCTTCAGATAGATTTTGATTGAGGTTATGGCCATTTAAAATCAGTTCTATGAGCTTTTCTTTCGGAGTTATGCTGTATAATGTTTTATGCAAATGTATGCTAATTAGACCTTTTATTATAATTATTTAATGTTAATTATTTAATGTTAATTTTGTCTTCTATGTTGCTTTAAACACAAGACAATACACATGTAAGTATGATTCTTTCTATAAGTATATAGAACAAAAATGCTTATTGCTAATCTGTCTTCAGATAATTTTACATCTGCCCTTCCAAAGTCCTTAATAAGCCATATTATACCTCCACGTATCAATTGACCACTTGTGTTTGGCATTCAGTGTATATCACAGCGCCCTTTATAACAAACGCAAGAACATTTTGCAAACATCTGCTTAATGTGTTTTATAGATTGATCATGAAGTGTCAGTGATTATTTGGACATATGTGCACTGGTGGGAAATGAGAGCTTTATTTGGGAACTGCTGTACGGAGATTTTTTTTATTATTTTTTAATGAACATTTACTAATAGGCCATTAAGAATTTTTCCTACTCTGCATTTCTAGGATTAGTTAAACATATTAGTTCTGTTAGACTGCATGCACAGAGTATTGTGTTTCATCTATTTGATTTTGCTGAGTTTGCCGTGTCCGCTAAAATTTTTGGATAATTTATTCTTTTTTGTTTATTTACTTTTATTTGTTAAATCCACCAGCAAACATTGTACTGTACACGCTAGTAACACCCGAAGAAACATTGTTTGCCTAGGCTTAAACAGGTTAATAGTACCTACCCTACTACAAACTGTTTATAATATGGTTTTAGCATCCATAGCATTCATTTCAAAGCTTTAACTATAATGTATTATGTTACTTATGAATGGGGCTTGAGCCATAACTCCTTCACTTCCCATTCACTTACATTATATACTTGGGTTCAATTTCCCCTTCTTTTTTTTACAGCCATTCCTTCTGGAACATAACCCTGGTGTAAAGTGAGGGATAAATTGAGGGCTACCTGTATTGGATTTTGTTTTAATTCATAAGCCCTGTCTGATGTCTCTGCATCATTATTTGCAAATAATCAGAGACTCTCCCTATATTAATGTGAGTTTTTACTCGCTACAAGAACAGAGAACCTTTGGGGGGATATTAACGGGCTTTTGGAATGTTTAGAACTGGATTTACTATTGTCTCTTTAATATCCTTGATAGTGATAAACTAGATATCAAGTTTTATAGCTCTCTCGCTTCCACTTGCCAAGAGATTTAAATAACTCAGTGAAGCACAACAGTGAAAGGTACTGCAAATGTGCTTCAGCGTTAAAGAACCAAAAGCTGGAATCAAAATCACACGCCCCATTGACTACAAATAGGTGTCATAGCACTTATGATGAAATACTGTATGAGACACTGCAAGTCTGTGAATGCTATAATACACGTGCCGCTTCCTTCTCAGTCCAGCTAATAACAAAACACATTTCCTGTTGTGCAGAAATTCTGTTTATACATTTTCATACTGTAACTCATCATTGACCAATTAGACTTGTTTATAGTTTTTTTGTATGGGTATCAATTGAAATATGAGGCCATCTCTATCATTTTAAAATAGTTTTTTCCATGTCAGTAGGTCTAGATTTATCAATAGGATATGCCAAATTATACAGTTTATTCTGTATTTCGGGATTATGCTAATAAGTCTGCGTGCAGACTTGCCATATACATGATAGTGGTTAAATTCAAGCAAAATGAGATTAATAAATGGAAGGCAATGAAGTTACCTGTGTCTAAAGGTGCCAGAGAGATTCATCCTTTTTTCATTTTGTCTAAAACAGAGCAATTCAAAATATGCTAAATTTTTTAAAACAATTTTCTGTTCTAAATAAACAAATATTCTGTTATCAGTGAATTTAGTTATTTCTGCATAATGGACACAATTCAAAAATAAATATTTTATTGCATAAACCATTTTCTTATTAAAGGGACAGTCAAGTCAAAATTAAACTTACATGATTCAGACAATTTGAAACAACTTTCCAATTCACTTTCATTATCTAAATGTGCACAATCTTTTTATATGCACAATTTCTGAGGCACCAGCTTCTACTGAGCATGTGCAAGATTTACAGGATATGCGTATATCTAGTTTTTGATTGGCTGATGGCTGTCACATGATGCATTAGGAAGGAACATTTAACTAACATTGACATTTATCAGCAGAAAATCTACTACTTATTTGAAATTCATACAAATTTTGCATTGTCTCTTTATTATGCATTTATTGATTGTTCTATTTTTCTTCTCACCTAAAACAGCTGGTGGCTACATTTAACCACCAATAAGCAAGTGTAATCCAGGTTTTGAACCAAAAATGAGCCGTCTCCTAAGATTTACATTCCTGCTTTTTAAATAAAGAAAGAAAGAGAACAAAGAAAAATTGATAATAGGAGTAAATTATAAAGTTGCTTAAAATTGCATGTTCTATCTGTATCATGAAAGCAAAAATTAGGGTTTAGTGTCCCTTTAAGTTACATGCAAGCAACGGTGAAATAATAAAATGCTTTAATACCTTAACCCCTTAAGGACCACGGCACTTTTCCATTTTCTGACCGTTTGGGACCAGGGCTATTTTTACATTTCTGCTGTGTTTGTGTTTAGCTGTTATTTTCCTCTTACTCGTTTACTGTACCTAGTCCCACACATATTATATACCGTTTGTCTCACCATTAAATGGACTTTCTAAAGATACCATTATTTTCATCATATCTTATAATATACTATACATTTTTTAAATAAAATATGAGGAAAAATGGAAAAAAACACACTTTTTCTAACTTTGACCCCCAAAATCTGTTACACTTCTACAACCACCAAAAAACACCCATGCTAAATAGTTTCAAAATTTTGACCTGAGTTTAGAAATACCCAATGTTTACATGTTCTTTGCTTTTTTTGCAAGTTATAGGGCAATAAGTACAAGTAGCACTTTGCTATTTTGAAACCACTTTTTTTGTAAATTAGCGATAGTTACATTGGAACACTGATATCAGGAATCCCTGAATATCCCTTGACAGGTATATACTTTTTTTTTAGAAGACATCCCAAAGTATTGATCTAGGCCCATTTTTGTATATTTCATGCCACCATTTCACCGCCAAATGCGATCAAATAAAAAAAAAATCGTTCACTTTTTCACAAATTATTTCACAAACTTTAGGTTTCTCACTGAAATTATTTACAACCAGCTTGTGCAATTATGGTACAAATGGTTGTAAATGCTTCTCTGTGACCCCATTTGTTCAGAAATAGCAGACTTATATGGCTTTGGTGTGGCTTTTTGGTAATTAGAAGGCCGCTAAATGCTCTGCGCACCACACGTGTATTATGCCCAGCAGTTAAGGGGTTAATTAGGGAGCAAGTAGGGAGCTTGTAGGGTTAATTTTAGCTTTATTGTAGTGTAGTAGACAACCCAAAGTATTGATCTAGGCCCATTTTGGTATATTTCATGACACCATTTCACCGCCAAAAGCGATCAAATAAAAAAATAGTTTACTTTTTTACTAATTTTTTCACAAACTTTAGGTTTCTCACTGAAATTATTTACAAACAGCTTGTGCAATTATGGCACAAATGGTTGTAAATGCTTCTTTGGGATCCCCTTTGTTCAGAAATAGCAGACATATATGACTTTGGCGTTGCTTTTTGGCAATTAGAAGGCCGCTAAATGCCGCTGCAGTGGCGTCACAAGGGGGGGGGGCGGCGGGGCGGGCCGCACCCGGGTGACACCCACCAGGGGGTGACACCAAAAAAAAAAATTTAATTTTATTGAAATTCAAAGAAATACAATGTTGAGATGCAAAGATTTTTTTTTATTAGAGGGGCTGGCATTTGTGAACATTGGTGGGACTGGGGAAGATGTAGACACACAATTTTTTTTCCCCTTGAGCCAGTGCTGCAATTTCAACAAATAGTTTTCCCGGCTGCTTTTGCTTGTTTGTACTTTGCTTCTCCCTTGCCCAATTTCGCTATGAATGTTGTGGGCATGCCGTGGGGCTTGCAAAGTTGCGCTGCTAGCCTAAACCTGCCTGCCTATCTGTGCTCACTGCTCAGTGACATGTGGAGCAGTGGAGTCACTCACTGCTGTGCTGTCTCTCTAAACGGGAACTGGCAAATCATGAGGGGATGCCTGGCACCTGACCGCATGACTGTTTGACACTGTCTTTAAAGTGAAGGAGCCACGTATGATGCCCACCAGACCATTACGGTTACGGTACACTAAGTGCACACTGAACAGGTAGGAGGGCGGGCGGGGGTCTGGGGGTGGGCAGAGTGCAGAGGTGATTGGCCATAAGAAGCGGTAGGCACGCGGCCCGGAGCTGTGCACTGACAGACTTGGAACAGAGTCAGAGAGCAGAATTTTCATAGTTTGCACCTAAAACTTTTCTTTAGTGATTTATTTTTAGAGTGCTCTGTTTATCTTTCATTTGATGCTCTGCTGAGCCAGGGAGCAGCTCTAGGCATGAGCTTCATAATTAATGCAGTGCAGTTTACATATTTTGTATGTGTGTGTCTGAGTTTTTGTGTGTGTGTGTGTGTCTCTCAGTGTTTTTGTGTGTGTGTGTGTCTCAGTGTTTTTGTGTGTGTGTCTGAGTGTTTGTGTGTGCGTCTGAGTATGTTTTAAGTGTGTCTGAGTGTTTGTATGTGTGTTTGCCTGTGTTTTTGTGTGTGTCTGCTTTCTGGGGGGGGGGGGGGGTGACACCATAACTTACCGCACCGGGTGACACCAACCCTAGTGACGCCACTGTGCCGCTGCGCACCACACTTGTATTATGCCCAGCAGTGAAGGGGTTAATTAGGTAGCTTGTAGGGAGCTTGCAGGGTTAATTTTAGCACCTGACACTCTCTTCCCTCCCTCACCCCACAATTGTCCCCGTCATCTTAAGTAATGGCAGAAAGTCTGCTAGTACTAAAATAAGTTTTTTGTTTTTTTAAATGATCTATTCAGTTGTGATGCCCCAAACAGCTCTCTAACCCTCCCCCCTACCTATTTGCCACCATCTTGGGTACTGGCAGCTGTCTGCCAGTACCCAGTTTGCCCCCAAAAACAACATTTTTTATTTTTTTATTAAGGATAGCTTTTTCTGTAGTGTAGCTGCCCCCCTCCCCTCCCAGATCCTTTGATATTTATTTTTATTTTCCCCCCTCCCTCTCACGATGCAATTCCCTGGATCATTGGTGGCAGTGGTTGCTGCGCTCGCACACATGCGCACACGAGCCCCCTCAGGCCCCCCCCCCCCCGCACTCTCCCGGCACCCGGCGTGCACGTTGCACTTGCAGGAACCGGATGCCAGGTAGCGATGGGCCGCCCACCCGTCCCCCTGTTAAGCTCCCACCCACCAACGATCGGCACTATCACTACCGGTGCAGAGAGGGCCACAGAGTGGCTCTCTCTGCATCGAATGCTTGAAAAGGGTATTGCAAAGCCTCAATATCGAGGCTTCACTGAAATACCCTGAGAGCTGCTGGAAGCGATCGCAATCGCTTCCAGCACTCAATTAGACCAAGAACGTGTCAGGTACGTCCATTGTCACTAACTGACAGCACCTCCTTGGTCGTTAAGGTGTTAAACCAGGGGTCTTTAAACCTGTTCTCAGGCTCTTCCTAACAGATTTTCAGGATAAACTTTGCATTTCTTACTTTCAACATGGGAACGGACTGTAATGGTGTTCCTTGTTTGCTTTTTGTTTTGTCAACATATATGTAAACAACTCTCATTAAAAAAAATAAAGTGACAACATATTTAGATTCTGCTTTTGGCAATTTTATTATTTAATAAACACAAAGGCCCCTATTTAAGAAAGTCTGGCGGACCTGATCTGACAGTGCGGATCAGGTCCACCAGACCTCGCTGAATACGGCGAGCAATATGCTCGCCGTATTCAGCATTGCACCAGCAGCTCACAGGTGCAACGCCGCCCCTGCAGACTCGCGGGCCATTGGGCCGCCAACACGGGGATGTCTGTCCGTCTGCTCAGAGCAGGTGGACAGGTTTTGTGACCGCTGCAAAGAAGCAGTCTTTGTGACTGCTGCTTCAGAACTGCTGTTTCTGGCGAGCCTGCAGTCTCGCCAGAAACACGGGGCATCAAGCTCCATTCGGAGCTTGATAGATAGACCCCAAAGTGAAGTCATTTGAAATGTGAAAACAGCTTGTAAAAAAGTCTTTCAGATGACTTTGGAGATCCAATCAACCGTTTAGAGTTGCCTGATAAAAGGTAAAAGCAATTGTAAAGAGGTTGCATGAGTTGATAAAACATAAGGGTTTAACGTGCTTTTCAAAATCCTCTGTTATCTTGTTGTTTTGTGTGAAATGGTGCTGAGACTGAATCGCAGCCTTATGCAAAGCATCCAAAATGTTAACACAGTCCAATGTCATCTGTAGGGTGCCCACAATGAAATTTAGGATGTTTTGTAGAAGTTTAAAACATCATATTAGATTACAAAAATGTGCAATATATTATTTTCTAAATTTCAGTCCATGTCAGTGAAACCATTTATTTGGGATAGGACTTTATTTACACACAAAAGCAGTGAAAAGTTGTATTAAAGGGACATGAAACCCAATTATTTTTCTTTAATGATTCAGATAGAGAATACACTTTTAAACAAAATTCCAATTTACTTCTATCATCTTATTTGCTTCATTCGCTTGATATCCTTTGTTGAACATCATATCTTAATAGGCTCAGTAGCTAGCTGCTGATTGGTGGCTGCACATAGATGCCTTGTGTTATTGGCTAACATTCTGAAGGCAAAAAAAGTCTATATTGTTTTGCAGCCTTGATGTATTGTTATCTTGCCTCATTTGCTGCTCTGAGTTTGAGACAGATATGAATGAGTTCCTGATCAGATCCAACAATCACTGTGTATAATGTTGAATGTTGTTTGTCAGAAAACTGTAGGATTCCCAATTTTCAGAGTAAAATTAATAGAAAAAGCAAGCAAAATAAATAATGAAAGTAGATTACAAAATAATACTGTACATAATTTAACTTTATGAGGACTTATATTGTTTGTTTAATGCATTGGTTTTCAAACCTTTACTCAGACCTCCCTAACAGGCCTTATTTTGAGGATATCTAAACTGGAGCACAGGTGAAATAATCTAAATAAATAAGATGATTAGTAAACATGGTTATTTTACCTGCTCTCACCCAAGGTAATCCTGAAAACCTGGTCTGTTAGGGAGGCATGATGAGAGGTTGAAAACCAGTGGTTTAATATAATTTTCTAAAGTAAAATGTCTCATTGTTTACCTCTCCAGTCTGTGTGGATAATGATACAAGGTGCAGAAAGTTAATTTTGGTGCAGTAGCAAAGTTAAGGAATTTAAAGCATTCTCAGCATTAAAGGGATAGTAAACACCAAAAATGTTATTGTCTAAAAATATAGATAATCCCTTTATTCTCCATTCCCCAGTTTTGCATAGCCAAGACTGTTATAGAAATATGCTTTTTACTAGACATGTGCACACCGGAAAATTTTGTTTTGTTTTCGTATAGATTTAGTATCTTTTTATTTTGTTTTGGATGCGTTCGGATCTGTTCGTTATATCATTCATTTGTTTTGGATGCATTTGGAAATTCGGAAGTTTGGTATGTTGGGATTCCTTCATTATGTTATTTTACGTTGATTCAGATGGTTCCAACCAACACAAAAGGAATAATTTCACTGTTCTATCTTACTATATTTAATTGTAATATATCTCTGTTAGTTTTTTTTTTTATAATAAATATGGAACGGTAAAGGAATAGGGATTAGTCTAGAGAGTCAGACTATTGCACCATGGCCATTTGAATAAAACGAATGAATCCAAACTAATTCGTATTTTTCGTTACAAATTGATTAGGATTAGTTTAGTTTCTTTACTAGGGTGATTCGGATACATTCGAATCTCCGAATCACCCGATTTTCATCCGAATTTTGATTCGGAACTAAACAAATTGCACATATCTACTTTTTACCTCTGTAATTACCTTGTGTCTAAGCTTCTGCAGACTGCCTCCTTATTTCAGATCTTTTAACAGACTTGCATTTCAGGCAATTAGTGCTGACTCTTAAATAACTTCACCTGCATGAGCAAAATGTTATCCATATGAAACACATGAACTAACGACCTCTTGCTGTGAAAAACTGTCAAATGCATTCAAATAAGAGGCGGCCTTCAAGATCTTAGAAATTAGCATATGAGCCTACCTAGGTTTAGCGTTCAACTTAGACAAACAAGAGAATAAAGCATAGCCCGACACGTCTAACCCTCTATCCGCTATCCCCCCTCACTATCCTAACAATAAAAAAATGTATTAACCCCTAAACCGCCGCTCCCGGACCCCGCCGCCACCTAATAAAGTTATTAACCCCTAAACCGCCGCTCCCGGACCCCCCTGCCAGCTATATGAAATCTATAACCCCCTAAAGTGAGCCCTAACACCGCCGCCATCTATGTTACCTACCCCCTAATGTGAGCTCCTACCCCGCCGCCAGCTATATTAAACTATAATAACCAGTATCTAATCCCCCTACCCCACCGCCAGCTATAGTATCTATATTAACCCCTAATCTAATCCCCCTAAAATAATTATCTCTATTACCAGCCCTTAAAAGGACCTTTTGCTGGGCTTTGCCCCAAAGTAAACAGCTCTTTTGCCCTATAACCTGCCCTCCCTACACCACCGCCACCTAGATTAATAGTATTAACCCCTAATGTAAGCCCCTTACACCACCGCCATCTATATTAAAATTATTTACCCCTAATTTAATCTACCTACCCCGCCGCCAGCTATATTATCTATATTAACCCTAAGTATATTATAGTTAATATAGTTATTACATTATATATATTAACTATATTAACCCTAATTATATTAGGGTTAATATAGTTAATATAGTTACTATAGTATTTATATTAACTATATTAACTCTATCTAACCCTAACACCCCTAACTAAATTCTTATTAAATAAATCTAATTCATATTATAAATTAAAATATTCCTATTTAAATCTAAATACTTACCTATAAAATAAACCCTAAGATAGCTACAATATAATTAATAATTACATTGTAGCTATGTTAGGGTTTATATTTATTTTACAGGTAAATTGTTAATTATTTTAACTAGGTATAATAGATATTAAATAGTTATTAACTATTTAATAGCTACCTAGTTAAAATAATTACCCAATTACCTGTAAAATAAATCCTAACCTAAGTTACAAATACACCTACACTATCAATAAATAAAATAAACTACAAATATCTATCTAAAAATACAATTAAATAAACTAAACTAAATTACAAAAAAAACACCCCACTAAATTACAAAAAATAAAAAAAGATTACAGCAATTTTAAGCTAATTACACCTATTATAAGCCCCCTAATAAAATAATAAAGCCCCCCAAAATAAAAAAAATTCCCTACCCTATTCTAAATTATAAAATACCCAGCTCTGTACCAGCCCTTAAAAGGGCTTTTTGCGGGGTATTTACCCCAAGTTAACAGCTCTTTTACCTGTAAAAAAAAGAACATAACACCCCCAACATACCCCTATTCTAAACCCACCCAAACCCCCCTTAAAAAAACCTAACACTACCCCCCTGAAGATCTCCCTACCTTGTCTTCACCCAACCGGGCCGAACTCCTCATCCGATCCGGGCGATGTCTTTATCCAAGCGGCAAAGAAGAAGTCTTCATCCCGGTGATGTCTTCATCCAAGCGGCGGCAAAGTCTTCTTCCATCCGGCCGATGTCTTCATCCAAGCGGCGGCGAGGTCTTCATCCATCCCGGCGATGTCTTCAAGCAACCGGAATTTTCAATCTTCTTTCTTCGCTCCGCCGACGCGGAGCATCCATCCAGGCCGACGGACTAAAGACGAATGAGGTACCTTTAAATGACGTCATCCAAGATGGCGTCCGTCGAATTCCGATTGGCTGATAGGATTCTATCAGCCAATCGGAATTAAGGTAGAAAAATCTGATTGGCTGATTGAATCAGCCAATCAGATTCAAGTTCAATCCAATTGGCTGAACAGGGGGTTTTATTTAGCAGATCGCGGTTGACAGGTAGATAGACATTGCGCATGCGTTAGGTGTTAGGTTTAATTTAGCAGGTACTTTAGGTAGTTACGAGGCTCCAATAGTCAGCGTAAGGCTTCTTACGGCTGCTTTTTGTGGCGAGGTGAAAATGGAGTAAGATTTCTCCATTTTCGCCACGTAAGTCCTTACGCTGTATATTGGATACCAAACTGCGCTGGTTTGGTATTCCTGCCTATGGCCCAAAAAACTACGGGCGATGGCAGAAATATACGCGCGTAACTTCTAAGTTACGCCGTATATAGGATACCAAACCAGCGCAAATATTGGCGTCACCAGCTTTTGCGGGCGACGATTTTTATCGGATCGGGCCCCTCATTGCAATGAGACGAACAATATACTTATTTACAAATGTATGCTATATTCCTATGTATATATACATATCATTAAAGCATTTCTAAATATTATTGATAATTTGTCACTTGCAATATTTTTGACATGTGAACGAAGGAAGGAGAGAATTATTATTTCTATTAATAGCACAAAAGCTATATATACCATATGTATTAGATATCCTAATAAAAATATAAAACCTACCATGAAAAGTTCTCAACATATTTCCAGTCATGATTATCTAATCCTCAATTCAAAGGATATTCTCATATATATTGCATAGAAGTGTTAATAATATGAATTTTTTATCAAATCAAATTAAATCCATTTCTTAATTAAGAGGTTTTTAAATACATGCATGGCAGTATGGTGGCTAATCAAGAAAATATGTATAAATAGTGAATTATTGGTAAAAATGTATTATGTCGAATTCAGAGTTGAAACCATTTGGTATCTGTGTGTCCAATGTAAGTATCCAATATGTTTCTTGTTTTGATAATAAATCCATTTTATTACCACCTCTCCTTGGTAAGCTTATTAATTCTATAGCTGACCATCTAAAATACCTTACATCTTTTTTATGATCTTCAATAAAATGCATTTGCAAGTGCTGAGCATAAGATATCATGCTTTATATACCTCAAGTGTTCTCTGATACGTTTCCTTACAGTTCTAGATGTCATGCCTATATATTGTTTTTTATGCTCAGAACATTCAACAAAATAAACCACATATGTTGAGGAACAATTAACGCACCCTTTTGTGCGAAACTGTTTCCCATTATGGTAGGAAAAGAATGTATCACCACTTTTTTGGTAATCGTGTGCCTTGCACAGACTTTTTCCACACCTAAAGGTTCCATTACAAGTGAGCCAGGAGCTCATCCGTTTTTTGTCTAGAAGCATATTCGGGGACAACATATTCCCTAGAGTCATTTTTTTTTAAAAAACAACCCTGCATCCCTTTTCTATTTCTTCCTTAAGTATATCATCACCAAGTATTAGTGGAATATACTTTTTTACAATGTCACAAATAGTATAAAACTGACTTGAATATTGAGTTATAGAGAGAGGGTTCTGTTCTTGTTTTTTCCTTCGCTTTGTAGACAGGAGAGTGTCTCTATTCAAAGGTTTCACTTGGTTCAATGCTTTTGTTATAACATTATTTTTTATAACCTCTTTCCTCCAGCCTCTTTGTAATAGTGCTACTCTCCTGTATAAATGTTACCTCATCATTATAGATTCTTTTGTCTCTCAGAAATTGGCTTTTGGCAATGCCACTAAACACATTTTGGATGGGAACTTGATGCACAAAGCAAATTGTTGCCCGAAACGGGTTTTCTATAAACACTAGTATCAATTCATTGTGCCACTAAGTTTCCAGACAAAGTGATATCATAGAAATTAATGCTGTCTTTTTTTCCATTCAACAGTGAAGGAAATCCCAAAGTGATTGTCATTCAAATACTCAACAAAAGAACCTGCTGTCACTTCATCTGATTTCCAGATGAATATTAGGCCATCTATAAATCATCTGAAGAAACATATTTCCTGTCTGAAGGGGTTACCATCTGAGAAAGTCATACTGCGTTCTAGCCACCCCATGAAGAGGTTGGCATATGATGGGTCAAATTTTGCCCCCATTGCAGTACCTCTCAGTTGAAGAAAGTAAACCCCCTCAAACAGTAAATAGTTGTGTAGTTGTTTTCCAACAGAAATCTTGTGACTCTAAGTACAAACTGCTTTTCCTTATCAGTACACGTAGTGTTTAAATTCAGACCAACTCAAAGAATCTTTCCACTGTACATCATTCAACAAAGTAGTAAGTGTGATGAATCTCTTAAATAACTAAGGTTGGTAACATTAGTGGTTAAAGTATGGCATCAAGCCACTCCGATAAATGTTCTAACAATGACCCGATGCCGGAAACTATCGGGCGGCCCCTAACAGAATCCAAGCCCTTGTGTGTTTTAGGTAGGTGATGGAAAATGGGAGTAATTGGAGTGGTGACATATAAAAAGTCATATGTTGCTTTATCAAACAAACCTTCACGTAACCCATCATCTAGCAAGTCTCTCAATTCTGTCTGAAATCTATTGGTAGGGTTATCCCGTAATCGGATATATGCAATATTATCATTAAGTTGTCTGTGACCCTCTTTAATATAATTCATCTATGTGCATTTTCATTTTCACTGGAATGTCCCTTTAAAGTTTTTCATATTTATTAGCACCATAGAGAATCCCCAGTGGTTTATGTATGAAAAGTTCCCTCCTTTCATATAACCTGCGCTCACTTTATTTCTAAATGGAATAATGTTCTGACACAGTATTGTAACACTTTGATGAATGTATTAATTAAATATATATAAAATAAAAAAGAACAAATGTAAAACATTCAGTGAGAATTAAAAACATTTCAGAAGGAATCAGACTAAAACAGTTCCAGGATAGCAAGTATGGGCATTTAAATTGAAAAAAAGAGAAAAAGAAATAGCAGAGATTTGATTAATTATGAAACATTTTGGCTTTATATGTGGACATATAGTGCTCAAATAGATATTTTACCTCACACACTATAGGCATACTATAGGCACACTATAGGCATACTATAGGCACACTATAGGAAAAACAAGTATCTTGAGGAATTTGTTATTTGAAATAGATACCTTTGCCTGTTGTATCCCTACCAACGCTGAAAATATGAGTAACAAACTTTGTCTCTGTAGAAACTTTATGCAAATAGTAGACAGTAGCATTGATTAATCTCCCAGTGGGATTATGAGGGAGAGATTTTGTATGGGAAATAGCCATAATTAGCATATCAATACCTAACATAAATACTTGCAGGCTCAGCCCATTTTTATGGACATATCCAAAAAACTCCCCAGCTATTTCAAATACATCAATAAAACTGAAGGGACAATTTCATATACATTTTATACCCTGCAGTAGGTATAACAAGTCATTTGGAGCACATTATGACCAAACAAATGTTATAGTACAGTGTTCATTTAAATAATGTTATCAATTATTCTGATCATTTATTCTGTACCAACAAAAGGTTTTAGGCTATATACCTACTTATCATTTCTGATTTGTTCAATACATTTATTTGCACACTGACTTTAAGAAAACATTTGCATCGGTAAGATATCACCTCTATACATTATGTATGATTTTCCATATGCATTACACTCATAGACATGAAACATTGTATCTACAGTTACATATTTAGGACCTACAGAGGATTCTTTTCATTTTGACTGATTTAAAATGCCTATTTGTTTCTATTCTTTTTAGGCCAGGGGGAAAGTATTGGAGGCTTTCAAAAAGAACATTGAGTTACAACTTAGCCAATTTAATAATAAGCCATTTATCCATGAAGTGGAGTTACAGAGTTAATGACCAACCATTATTTATTACATTTGTACTTAGCTGTTTTCCAATATTGTACAGTTACCAGCTACTGAAAGGTTATCTGAAATGGCTAGTAACAATTGGTTAGTTGGAAGAAAGGGATGTTTCCTTGTCAAAGTAATATTTTTTTTTCAAATACTACACACCTGTGGTGGGTGCACTAAACAATATGTGGGACATAGCAAAATGGTCCTAAATAACAGATATTTAGAATATCTTAGGGCTCCTAAAATCCCAGCCTCTGAGCCCCCTATAGTGAAACACTCCCAACATTACTATAATTATGATATTTCTTTATTATAAATTCAAGGCACTGATTTTGTATCTAGCATCAGGATAATAATAGAGAAAGGCTATTAGATCAACATAAAGTTTATTGTGTATTTTCTTTAAAAGCCAGACAACCCTATGACTTGTAATCTGAAATGTGTGTAAGAGTGTTTGTTATTTATGTAATGGTTAAGCTATGTATCTGTTATATCATTCTGTTTTTTTGTTTATTTTTGTGCACTTCATCATTTATTTATTGAGTAAATTTGTTTATTTTTCATAACTATACTGAGGGGTTGTTTTGCATGTGTTAGTCATGGATTTAATTATTAGTGTCAGTAAACATGCCCTTAAAGGGTTTCGCTTGTTTTTACCTTATATTTGAATAAAAACAATTTATTTATACTAAAGTTGCTTTTTGCTTTTTTTGTGTATACCTGAAGTTTGGAAGTTTGTTCTTCCAGCACCTGGCTCTTACTCACTGTATACACGTGCCATTCTAAAGTATGCTGAGGTCATAATTGTCTGGGTAGCTGGAGCTCTCCAATAGCTGTTTTGTTATGAAAATACCCTTACGTTCTAGTGATGATTCAACAATTTCGATTCCTATCACACCTCTTTTGTTAGTGTCAAACGTAATCCTCAATTAGATATTCAAAATATAGGTGATGGACTTTTTTATTCTTGAATTTGCAAACTAACATTTTGCGTTCTCCAACTCTATATGAAACATTGTGTTTCTACTCTGCCACTTAGATGTGCTCTATATTTTCTGGATAAAATCATTATCTCTGAGACAACAGATACACTACCTACATATACTTAAGCATCCAAAAATTGACTTTGTTTTCCCAAATAAATGTGTCTATTATTTACAAATGATACTTCTATCTACATAAACATAAAAGAATCAAATATTAATTGCTAACCAGTAGAGATAAGTTTAACAAAACCAATAGACATTTAGTTTAACAAAACGAATATCCGAACAAGTGCACTAATTTAAAGAATAACTAATATATACTAATTAAATCACTTAGTATATATTTTGTATCATTTACATTAGATTTTAAAGGATACTTATACACTGTCAAAAAAAAAGGGTACGGTTGGGGTCCGTTTGTGAACACTTAGGGTACAACTGCTGTGGTTGTACCCTCAATGGATCATAATTATACCTTAAGGAACTAATATGTACCATTTAGCGGTAAATAAGGTACAAATATGTTTCCAACTGTCAAAGGGTCCATGTCTGTACCATTTAATCCCCCCAAAAAGGTACAATCACTTGTGTGACTAAAAGGTTGAGGGGGATGGGTGGTTCAAGGCTGCCAAACCCTGCAAGTCCATATCATTTGTACAGCTCAATTATTCATATTCACATAACTGTCACCCAAAATGAATGCAACATACATGTTGTACAGCAAAATAATTATGTTCAGTTGTTGTTGGTAATATGCAAGAAGTGGGCAAAGCAAAAAAAATACTTAAAGGGACAGTCTACACCAGAATTGTTATTGTTTAAAAAGATGGATAATCCCTTTATTACCCATTCCTCAGTTTTGCATAATCAACACAGTTCTATTAATATACTTTATATCTCTGTGATTACCTTGTATCTAATCCTCTGCAGACTGCCCCCTTATCTCAGTGCTTTTGACAGGCATGCAGTTTAGCCAATCAGTGCAGACTCCTAAATAACTACATGGGAGTGAGCATATTGTTATCTATATGACACACATGAACTAGTACTGTCTAACTGTGAAAAACTTTCAAAATGCTCTGAGCTAAGAGGCGGTTTTCAATGGTTTAGAAATCAGTTTAGATTTTCAAAAATACCACCAAGGGAACAAAGCAAATTTAGTGATAAAAGTCAATTGGAAAGTTGTTTAAATTTTCATGCCCTATCTGAATCATGAAAGTTTAATTTTGACTAGACTGTCCCTTTAATAACCCATATATTCAATGATAATGTGTTGCTGGTTTTAAATAGCAAACAAGCACTTAACATTTTAATGTTTATATTTAGAGCATCAATATGTTAACTCTTAAACATAAAGCAAATTTATTAACTAAAAGTACAAAGAAAAAAAAATGTTTTAAACTCTAGAAAATAAACAAGAGCTGTTTAAGAACCAGTTTTTTAAAAAATAAAATAAAATTGTAACCGTTCCCCAGTCACATACTTGGACATTGTGTAACATGCCATAGCGCCATCTGTTGGTTGAAAGTTCCTTGACATGTGTAACACAGCTCCATCTATTGGTAGCAGGTTCATCACCAAAGTGTGTACTAGGAAAATAGACTCATTTGCATATATTTTGCATAGAGTGACAATTCAATGTTGTGAGTTTTATCATTTATCCCTCCCCCGAATCCCCCTTCTTTTCGTTAGAGTTATATTTTATTATTAAGTTGTTTTCTATATGTTTTCTATATATTTATGTTTTATGTAGCATGACACCCTAAATTAAATGGGGTGTTTTTAGAGTCTAGTACAGAGTGATATCAAACACATTGAGTAGTTCTTTTTGAAACTGGTTGTTTAGCCTGGCTATTTCAGGTGGTTCTGTAGCAGTCTTTGGAATTGCTACAGTTAAGTATACAAACTTTTTATTAAAGCTGCAGTGTAGCTATTGCAATACTTCCTGAAAAAGTATGCATATTTGAATGTTATATGCTAAATTTAATGAAACAGTGTTTGTATTATGCTTTGTTGAGTACAAATTTGCCATCATGAGGTACAAAGGGCTTGTCACTGGGGCAGTACCCTTAAAAGGCCAGATTTGCACCATTTTTTATGGGTACAATATGGTACCATAGGACAGAGGTCCAATCTAGTCACCAAAGGTACATACAGGGAGTGCAGAATTATTAGGCAAATGAGTATTTTGACCACATCATCCTCTTTATGCATGTTGTTTTACTCCAAGCTGTATAGGCTCGAAAGCCTACTACCAATTAAGCATATTAGGTGATGTGCATCTCTGTAATGAGAAGGGGTGTGGTCTAATGACATCAACACCCTATATCAGGTGTGCATAATTATTAGGCAACTTCCTTTCCTTTGGCAAAATGGGTCAAAAGAAGGACTTGACAGGCTCAGAAAAGTCAAAAATAGTGAGATATCTTGCAGAGGGATGCAGCACTCTTAAAATTGCAAAGCTTCTGAAGCGTGATCATCAAACAATCAAGCGTTTCATTCAAAATAGTCAACAGAGTCGCAAGAAGCATGTGGAAAAACCAAGGCGCAAAATAACTGCCCATGAACTGAGAAAAGTCAAGCGTGCAGCTGCCAAGATGCCACTTGCCACCAGTTTGGCCATATTTTAGAGCTGCAACATCACTGGAGTGCCCAAAAGCACAAGGTGTGCAATACTCAGAGACATGGCCAAGGTAAGAAAGGCTGAAAGACGACCACCACTGAACAAGACACACAAGCTGAAACGTCAAGACTGGGCCAAGAAATATCTCAAGACTGATTTTTCTAAGGTTTTATGGACTGATGAAATGAGAGTGAGTCTTGATGGGCCAGATGGATGGGCCCGTGGCTGGATTGGTAAAGGGCAGAGAGCTCCAGTCCGACTCAGACGCCAGCAAGGTGGAGGTGGAGTACTGGTTTGGGCTGGTATCATCAAAGATGAGCTTGTGGGGCCTTTTCGGGTTGAGGATGGAGTCAAGCTCAACTCCCAGTCCTACTGCCAGTTTCTGGACGACACCTTCTTCAAGCAGTGGTACAGGAAGAAGTTTGCATCCTTCAAGAAAAACATGATTTTCATGCAGGACAATGCTCCATCACACACGTCCAAGTACTCCACAGCGTGGCTGGCAAGAAAGGGTATAAAAGAAGAAAATCTAATGACATGGCCTCCTTGTTCACCTGATCTGAACCCCATTGAGAACCTGTGGTCCATCATCAAATGTGAGATTTACAAGGAGGGAAAACAGTACACCTCTCTGAACAGTGTCTGGGAGGCTGTGGTTGCTGCTGCACGCAATGTTGATGGTGAACAGATCAAAACACTGACAGAATCCATGGATGGCAGGCTTTTGAGTGTCCTTGCAAAGAAAGGTGGCTATATTGGTCACTGATTTGTTTTTGTTTTGTTTTTGAATGTCAGAAATGTATATTTGTGAATGTTGAGATGTTATATTGGTTTCACTGGTAAAAATAAATAATTGAAATGGGTATATATTTGTTTTTTGTTAAGTTGCCTAATAATTATGCACAGTAATAGTCACCTGCACACACAGATATCCCCCTAAAATAGCTATAACTAAAAACAAACTAAAAACTACTTCCAAAACTATTCAGCTTTGATATTAATGAGTTTTTTGGGTTCATTGAGAACATGGTTGTTGTTCAATAATAAAATTAATCCTCAAAAATACAACTTGCCTAATAATTCTGCACTCCCTGTATTTGCCTTTGAAAGGTACAATCTGCAAGGGTACCAATTTGTACCCATTTTAAAGGGTACAGCAGGTGTACTGCCCCAGTGACAAGCTGTTGTACCCCTAAAGGTACAATTTTTGCACATTTTTTCTGACAGTGTAGCATGCTGGGGAGCTGCTCTAAACTGACAGTTCTTCACAGAGTACTTTAGCGCAGGATCTGGGAACCACCGCGCTATAAACAATAAGAACAGAGAGAGTTCCCAATAAGAATGCAATTGTAGCACTATCTGCCCAGACTAAAGAGGCAGAAAGAAAAAGTAAACGTATCTAAAATAAACTTTTATTACTATTAGTTAAAAATGGGAAAAGTTTAAAATAAAAGGAGAATTAATATAAATTATATAATATATTAGGAGGTATTGTTATTAATGTAGGGCCTTAAGATAATGTGGTGTATATATATATATATGCCTTTCTAGATATCAAAAAGAAATATAGGTAAATGCTATAAGCTGTAAACCAATCTAGATATACGTGGACATTTGAAAAAGTGGTGATATCATATGTAGTATGGCTAGTTACCAATACTGCATTAAATATTACACACAGTTAATAAGTATAAATGATTTAATGTGTCACTTATATGGCCATCAATAGCTGAAACAACAAGTTAGTGACTGTGTGATAATCGTAGGCTGCTGTTCACTGAGAGTGCCTGTTGATTTTGATACCTATATAACAGATCTAAAGAAAATTGGTTGTTGTGCTTCAACTCACATTTAGAAAGTTACACTTACTGAAGTAAAGTACATCATTTTGTTATTTTGTAACTGTGTTTAAGTTAATAGGCTTTCTTAAACACTGTTGCAAGTTATAATGCACATAACAAATCCCCTGTTCTTAGTCACTGCAGCAGAAAGTGAATGTAAACTTTCATGAAGAATTAGTGTCCGGTTTTTAAAAATACTGTTAAAAACAGGGGCACTTTCATTCATGAAAGTTTACATTGCACCATATACTGTATATACAAATACTCACCTTTCTCTTCAGCAAAGCCGGATCGGCAATCCCCCGCCCGCAGGTCCTCTGTACTTACGTTACCATTGATGAAACCGCCTTCTTCCAATTATATCTTCCCCCCCAAGAGCGTCCATCTTGTGAGGCCATGCCGTGATTGGAGGAAGCCGGTTTCGTCATTGGTGTGAAAGTACAGCATGAGAAGCGGGCAGGGCATCGCCGATCCGGCTTTGCTGAGGAGAAATTATATTTATTTTATGATGTTCATTATTTCTATTTCTTAACAATAGAACACTTAGCATAAATCCCCATATGTTACTGTATACTCATTTCAATTATCCTTCTCTATTTGTAAATTGTACTGAATCCTAGTGCCGCTATATAAGTTATGAGTTTTTAGTGCCTCCTTGTTTTAGAACTCCAATATACAAATAGTACAAATATGTTAAATTATGGCAAATAAATCAGGCAGACTGAAGGCCCAGTATTGTAACTCTTTCGTGGACCACAGAGTTAACCGCTGACTGCGGTCCCCAAAAATGACAGCGTTGCTGGTACTGACATAAACTGGCAAATTGTGCCAAATATTTAATTCTCCTAACTTAAAAAGGGTCCCCATACACCCTAGATTTTATTAAGTGTTCAGTTTTGTTTGTGGGTGTTCTAGATCAGTTGGCATTGGATATTTACAAAAAACAAGGGCACAAATCCATGTTTTTAAAGGACTTGATTTTTCCTTCTGAAATATCTTGGATCAGAATCTGATGTCACTAACAGAAATCTAGAAATCTTGTGAGGTTGTCAAGTTCGTGATTTTCTTTATTTAAAAAAAAAACAAAAAAAAAACATATCCATATGTTACAGTAAACTGTTTTAAAGAGGATGCTGTTGTAATTTTTAGATTTTTTTAACTTTTTTTTTTATATGTCTTTATCCTGCACAGTAAAACCCTGTTCTGTACAGTGAGAATGTAAGTGCAGTGAGATTGATGCAGCTTTATTGTTTCAGATGAGTAAATTTTGCAACATTGTGCTTTAGTGATGGACAGTGTCTGATAGTTTTAAATCCTTGCAACCCTTTCTTATGTGAGATATTAATTTGCCACACACCAAAATTACTCAAAACCAAAATACGCTTTGTATTCAGTCAATTAAGTTTAAAAAAAAAAGTATAATAAGCAATTCTACTGTGTTTTTGATATAAATTAAACGCCCAACACACATGCCCACTATAGCCAAAAGCCCCTGTTAAATTGGCTTTATTAATCATTACATCATAACACTTTTGTTTTGGAACACAATATGATAATTTCACACATCACTAATGACACACTATTTTATTTAGTCTCTATCCCAACTTGTTTTTTGTTCCTTTAAGATTACACACTGTATAAATGTATCAGTCTAAAAACATCTAACTTGTTATCTAAACCTGCCAATGGATATTATATTTGTCATTTTGATTTTCATTTTGATTTTTAACGTTGTAAAAAAGAACTTACTTAAAAGGAGAAAAAAAAAAAATCTTATGCCGTATGTAAAAAAAACTATTTACTGGCTGAGGCGTTTTATTCGCAGAAGTTCAAAACTCGATATTGGACACAAAAATATTGGTAAAACTGTGATGGACTCCATAGTTAGAACCAGGCAGAAGTGCTATTGTTAAATGCTATAGCGTATTAAACATTTTTCTAAATCAGTATTATGTCCCTTTAATGTAAAATGCATCATATTAGTCATTATGAAGTCGTAATTACCTATAACAGCGTAATAAGCTCTAGCCGAAAATGCTGACAAGGCTCTGTGCAATCCTGTAATGCACATTACCTAGTATAATACTTACTTTTTCTTCCTGGAGCAGTAAATAAATTGCTGGTGCTGTACCAAGCTAGAATAATACATTGTATATTGTAAACATCTATTTAATCCTCATAGGATGGATGGTCTGTTCGGTATCTGCTCTTAGCTATTAACAACTAACATTGCGCTTAAGAATTCTACAGCTGTGGGGCAAAGCATTGAACATCTAATATCTCTGGCCTTCTGAATGAGACATATCATTGGCTGACCTCAAAATGGAGATGTAAATTCCCTAGAAATTTTGTAGATACAGAGCTTTGGTCTTGATCTGTGACTGAATTTTAAATAGAACTATAGCTATTAAAAGCCTATGCAGGGAAAAATGTTTTTATTCACCTAGGCAGTCCTTGTTTATGAATTTGTAAGTGCAAAATAGCTGCAGATTTTGTTTTGTGAAAGGCGCTTATTGGTGTTGTTGTTAGTATTAATATTATCATTTGTTTTTCAAGAGCATTCCATATAATGCTTATTTAATAAAGGGCACACAATGTATTACACCTGTTTATAGGGACATAATCCAGATGCAGTAAGTAATACAATGAGACTGGACAATACAAACTGATACAGGAGGAGGAAATATTTAATCAGAAGAGCTTACAATCTAGCAGTTTAGGAGTAAATGAGAAAGGTGAAGGTTGTTATTCTAATTAACAGTGAGGAAAGGCAGCTGAAAGTTTATTTTGGTAGTATGTGGTGAAGAGAATGTTTTAGAAGTGTAGATGAGAAGTTTCTCTGACTAGGTGAGTTTTCAAATAACTCTTGAATCTATATAAGGTGGTAGATAACCTAACAGAAAGAGGTAGCAAGTTCCTCACAGTCATGGAATATGGGAGCATTCTTCCAGATAGGAAGGAAGTAATGATGGAGGAGCATAAATCTAGGTCATTGGTAGGCATGACATGGTAAGAAATCTCATCAAATCTTTGGGGGCTATTTTGTACCATTATTTTGTAATGTAGTTGTTTCTCCATCATATCAAGAACTCTGCATAGAGATAAACAACTCTCAAGAAAAAAAATGCCATTTTAAATGTCTTTGAGGGACCTTGTGGTACTGAAGAGATGTATTAGATCATCTCACCAGAGTGGAGACGTTTACATCATCAGGTCCTTAGTCGGTTAAGGGGTTGTCTGGAGATGAATTGGCATGGAAATATGGTTTGTTGTGAGAGAGCTGCCCATATGCCATACAGTCAAAGTACTGTCCATGGACTACAGGGTAAATAAAGGGAATGGCAGAGAGAGTAGAGCTGAATATGTTATGCTATGCTTTCATAGATTTTTTTCGGGGTGAAGCCATTATGAAGTAGGTTACTGTATTCAACACCAGACAAGAAAATTAGTAAATTAAAATGTTAATTGTGTCTTGGATGAAAACAGGTTGAATATTAAAGATTGTACATAGATGAGAGCAATAGTATTAGACAAGTGCTAGAATATGTGCAGTGAAAGAAAGAGTTGGTTTAAGTGTTACTACAAGTACAGTGAATGGTCTGGGATATGTAATAGAGAGTGAAGAAGTATATATTACATATCAAAAATAAGCACTGCGTAATATCACAGTCCTGACTGCAACCCCATTAGTAGGTCACCCCCAAAGAAATGAAATGATGGCTACCCTAATGAAAGGTTATTATGGAAATGGTTGTACATGGTCTGAGACACCAGTAGATGTTTGCTTACTCTTTATTATTTTGGGATTGAGCCCTTACATTTTTTTCACTTGTGCCGCTTATAACATTTATTGCCAAATTGTGAATTATGAAAGAACTGTACTTACGCACAACTTATTTTCTTATTTTCACGCATAACAGGGTGAATCCAGTCAAATAAATTTTTTTTCCATTGTATAAAAAAATTCCAAACAAGGTAGCATATACTATAATGTATTTTTCCACTATAACTGATATATATATATATATTTATATATATATATATATATATATATATATATATATATATATATACCTGTGTGTGTGTGTGTGTGTACATATTGTGACAGGAACACTTTTAACCACGGTCTTCTAGGGCAGTGTTTTTCAACCAGTGTGCCGTGAGAGATCCTCAGGTGTGCCACGGCAGACTGACAACAGTGTGACATATTTTTTAAACTTTGCTTGTTTTTTACTCCCAGTGCAGGGGTAGTTTGTAGGAGGCATGGCATAACAGCACAATACATACAGTATGTGTGTGTTTGTGTGTATGTGTATATATATATATGCTGTATTAGGCTACAATGTGTGATTTTTTTTAAATTTTGGGATGCGGGTGTGCCACAGGATTTTTTAATGTAAAAAAGTGTGCCACGGCAAAAAAAAGGTTAAAAATCACTGTTCTAGGGCACAAATGCAGCACAGGACAATCCACTGTAGTTTAAAAGGCTTTATTTTTCACAGCAATAACAAACAGGCAGTTCATTTTCAAAAGAGGGAAATCCTTCCTCTGCAGCAAAGTTAAGTGCTTTTAAATGTGTCCCAGCACTTCACAGCATTCCACAAGTGCTTTGTAAAAATAATGTCCTTTTACAGTTCACAGGAACAAAAGTCTTTTACACAGTGTAACAAACACACACACCAGCTTCTGTAGCTGTATAACTCTCTCTCAAGGCCTAAGTGAGGCTGCTATTTAAACCCTCACAACTTCTAATTAGCCACACCTGTGATTAGCTGCTGGACAGCTTCATAGCTGTCTGGGATAATCAAATACACACTCTTTCTCCCTGGGGTTTTAACTGAAAGGAGAAATAGCATGTACAATGCTTGGTCTTAAATATATTCCATTTATAACCAGGCCTTGCTTTCTGTCACAATATATATATATATAAAACACAACAAAAAAGAGACAGCAGGCACTCTCCGTTTATATCACAATTTTACTCCTTAAAGTGCACCCCGGACTGAAATTGAGAGTGCTGAACCATCAGGGACTATATATATATATATATATTGGGTGCCAAACTCAACTGAAAGGTACAAATAACTAAAAACAAAATTGGCTCCTTGAGCATTATCAGGAAGTAACTGTAAATCAATGAGCATTAAATGTAAGTGCAGACACCAGTATATTAGTTTAAATTTAAACAGCCTTTACTTTACATTTTTATTCTGGCAATAAAATGATAAGCAAATTTAATTTAATATTGATGATAAAACATTGTCAGTGCAATGTCCCCTTAAAGGACCAGTAAATACTGTAGATTTGCAAAATCAACAAATGCATGATAAAAAGACAATGCAATAGCACTTAGTCTGAACTTCAAATGAGTAGTAGATTATTTTCTGACAAATTTCATAATTATGTCTTTTTCCACTCCCCCTATATCATGTGACAGTCATCAGCCAATCACAAATATATATATCTATATACTGTGAATTCATTCTTGCACATGCTCAGTAGGACTGTGCACATTTTGTTAATGGAAGTAAACTGGAAAGTTGTTTAAAATTGCTGCTCTCTCTGAATCATAAAAGTTTAATTTTGATTTTAAGTTAAATGTTAATATAAATAGTGTTATATTTTTAATCAATCCAACATGCAATATTCATGAGCAACTAATATTACTGATAATCTTGGTTACTCACACATACGCATTTTACTTCTGCTAAGACCTTTCCCCTTTATATGTGGTGTATTGTTTGTCGTCATTAAAGTGATGGTAAACTTTTCCCTCTATATAAACAAATCCGGAATGTTAGCGGTATTTTAGATGGAGTTTAATTTATCAGTTGTAATAAATATACACTAAATATACATTTCTTTTTAACTTTATAATGTAGATATGAAATTCAAATATCCCGCGCTCCAGATGCCCACTTTAAAAGTAGTTTCTTTTTTGTGAGCTAGCAGTTTGAACTGTTCTCCAATCAGCGTTAAAACGTATCTTCATTGCAACTGATATATTTAATCTGTTTATACAAAGGGGAAGATTTACCATCACTTTAAAGGTGAAAAAACTTTCATGATTCAAATACGGCATGTAGATTTAAACAACTTTCCAATTTACTTTTATCACCAATTTTGCTTTGTTCTCTTGGTATTCTTAGTTGAAAGCTAAACCTAGGAGGTTCATATGCTAATTTTTTAGACCTTGAAGGCCTCCTCTGCATTTGATAGTTTTTCACCACTAGAGGGTGTTAGTTCAGAGTGAGCACTGATTGGCTAAAATGTAAGTCTGTCAAAAGAAGTGAAATAAGGGGGCAGTCTGTAGAGGCTTAGATACAAGGTAATTACAGAGGTAAAAAGGTGTATTATTATAACTGTGTTGGTTATGCAAATCTGGGGAATGGGTAATAAAGGGATTATCTATCTTTTTAAACATTAACAATTCTGGTGTAGACTGTCCCTTTAAGCTGGAAGAAACTACCACAAGTTAGGGTTGAGAAACACGTTGCTTAGATATTTTTATTGCTTTTTACATTACACTAGTTTTATTCTAATTAAGTTGATTGCATTGGAGCTTGATTTATCAAGCCTTCTACTCCCCTGTGACTGCAGGTTCTAACAAGAGAACCTGCAGTCACGATTTACCAATCAGCGGTCATGAGACCATTGCTTCTCTACCCTCTTCTCCACCTCTTAGGTGGAGAATTTCAATCTCCCTGGTCTCGACTGACACCGGAGTTTGACAGCTCATGCCTGCGCAAGGGCAGGGGGGCAGGATTGCACACAAGTACAAAATAGAGGCGAGCTGGTTTGAACAGTGGCAAATATGTACTCTCCTGTCTGCCCTTGCTTGATAAATCGAGCCCTTATTGTCAGAAGTCCAGTGGCAGAGATTAGGAGCTGATCAGTTCAGAACTACACTGCAACACCCTAGCTTGTTCGTATAGATAGGTCTTCATGCTTGTGAAATTATTTTTATTTCTATTGTTTTGAGTAGTTGATAAATATTGTGGTGCCCTCTTTTAACAAATAGGTATATAGTTTATTTATTTGTGTGAACTTGGTGTGATCATGTTAATACAATTTTGATGAGTGTAAGAAATTTGCTAGGGAACGGGTGACAAAATCAAGACAAAAGTGATGAATAAAAAAGATTTTATATTGTGTACTGAATTTAAAACACTGTTACATATTAAAACATACACAAAGTGCAATTTATTATTATTATTATTATCAGGTATTTGTAGAGCGCCAACAGATTCCGCAGCGCTGTAAACATAGTCGGTATACAGGATAGCTTTTGTAGGGATCAAGTGGGTAGAGGGCCCTGCCGAGAGTTTCACTGTTGCAGTCGGCTCTTATGAAAGCGATCTGCAAACAGCTGGGCTCATAGGCTTACATTCTAATGGGTTCAAGGGGAAAGCAATGGAGCTAGGAAAGGTTAGTGTTGGTTGTAAGCATCCCTGAATAGTAGAGTTTTTAGGGAACGCTTGAAGCTGTTAAAACAAGGGGAGTGTCTTGTGGAGCGAGGCAGGGAGTTCCACAAGATGGGGGCCAGTCTGGAGAAGTCCTGTAAACGGGAATGTGAGGAAGTAACAAGAGAGGAGGAGAGGAGGAGATCCTGAGCTGATTGAAGGGGACGGGAGAGAGAGTATCTGGAGACAAGTTCTGAAATGTAGGGGGGATCAGTGCAGTTGAGAGCTTTGTATGTCAGAGTGAGGATTTTGTGTTTAATCCTAGAGGCAAGAGGAAGCCAGTGAAGGTATTGGCAGAGAGGTGCAGCAGATGAAGAGCGACGAGTAAGGAAGATGAGCCTGGCAGAGGTATTCATAATGAATTGTAAAGGAGCTATGTGGCAGCTAGGTAGACCAGAGAGGACGGAGTTGCAGTAGTCGAGGCAGGAAATGATGAGAGAGTGGATTAAAATCTTAGTTGTATCTTGTGTAAGGAAATGTCTAATTTTAGAGATGTTTTTAAGGTGGAAGCGGCAGGCTTTAGCCAAGGACTGAATGTGAGGAGTGAAGGAAAGATCTGAGTCAAGTGTGACCCCAAGACATCGGGCATGTGGGGTAGGAGTAATGATTGAATTACCAACAGTTATAGAAAATTTTTGGGGTGGAGACTTTGGAAGAAGGGGGAAAAATAAGGAGTTCAGTTTTAAAGAGATTTAGCTTAAGGTAGTGAGAGGACATCCAAGATGAGATATGAGAAAGACAGTTAGTGACACGGGTTAGTAAGGAAGGACGTAGGTCTGGTGAAGAGAGGTAGATTTGGGTGTCATCGGCATACAAATGATATTGAAACCCATGGGACTTTATTAAGGAACCTAATGATGACGTGTAGATTGAAAAGAAAAGGGGACCGAGGACAGAGCCTTGAGGCACCCCAACAGAAAGTGGTAACGGGGCAGAGGATGCTCCGGAGAAGGCTACACTATAGGTACGGTTAGTCAAATAGGAAGAGAACCACGAGAGAGCTGTGTCGCAGATGCTGAAGGATTGGAGGGTTTGGAGCAGAAGAGGGTGGTCAACAGTGTCAAAGGCTGCAGACAGGTCAAGGAGGATAAGCAGAGAGAAGTGGCCTTTGGATTTTGCTGTAAGTAGGTCTTTGGTAGCCTTGACAATTGCTGTCTCTGTAGAGTGATGGGGACGAAATCCAGATTGCAGTGGGTCAAGAAGAGAGTTTAGTGTAAGGAAATGGGATAGACGTGCGTATACTAGCTTCTCGAGGAGCTTTGAGGCAAGAGGGAGTAGGGAAATAGTGCTGTAGTTGGATGGGGAGGTTGGATAGAGGGAAGTTTTTTTGAGGAGAGGTGTGACCAGTGCATGTTTTAGAGATGAGGGAAATATACCAGTGCTGAGGGAGAGGTTGAAAATGTGTGTGAGTATGGGGGTGAGGGTAGAAGAGAGGGAGGGGAGTAGCTGTGAGGGGATGGGGTTGAGGGGACAGGTAGTGAGGTGGGAGGACAGTATAAGGGCAGAAACGTCATCCTCGTTAATAGGGGCAAAAGAGATGCATTTTTGGTTATTTGGGTTTTGGATGATTGTGAGCTTTTGAGGGGGGGAGGAGATTGCAAAAACAAATTGTTCCCCTATACCAAAACTAATATATTTTGGGATTCTCACTCTCTGATGGGCCAGTGTTCCCAGACGTTCTGCTTGTGGATCTCTGATCTTTACGGACTGATCCCGAACTAGCCTCTGAGCCAAGGTTCTCTCAGGATATTCAGACTGCTGGGCTCCCAAAGTTCCACTCTACACTGTATAGAACTGCTGCCCCTCTCCAAAGTCTCCAGTCCCAGCAGCCCCCAGAACTTCTGCTTCCTCTCTCAACAATCTATACACACTAGTTCCAACTATATATGTATATTAACATAACTAGTTAGGCCAGTCCCTCCTCCAGCCAACCCAGGATATCTCTTTGGGGGTGGGGAGATAGTTTCTGACACCTCAGTTGGCCATATACATTTATATTTGAGTTCTCACAGGATAGTGAGAGAAACTCTGCATTAACATATATTAGGTAAGGAATCACCTATTGTTTGACTTCCTTTCTGGCATACATTAAATATATACATGATCAAAACCTATGTCAATATGGAATTTTGTGGCGCTAAACAATTAGATAATGATGATGATAATAATAATAATAATGTTAATAATATATTTTATACACAGTAAACCATTTCTTACATGAGATTTATTTATACAATGCCATATTTGTTTGCCATCTTGCTAAATCCACTTTGATTTTGCTGTTGTGAAATTTAATTAAGTCCTTGCGTATGGCATAGGATGAATTTTCTGACCCAGAAAACAATTAAATCAGACATCCAAATAACTGTGTCTGGCTAATTCAGTTATGAATTGTATTCATTGAAGTTATGACCTTTACACAACACTGATTAACTTAATAACAAGAGACTGTGCTATCGGCATTTGGGTATAAATAAGAAATAAACTGTGTTTGTCTTTACTCACTTATGGAATGTCACAGAATACAAAATAAAGACATCAACAAGATTATAGATGGGCTATTGCAGTTTATTTCTAGTTATTAGAGTAGAAAAATTAAATGTTGCATTATGGGTAAGTTATGGGTCTTTAGACCGCTGCTTCATAACTTCTGTTTCCAGCCTGAAGGGGCATCAAGCTCCATACAGAGTCTGATACATATGCCCTTATATCTTATCTCCCTTCATTGTGACCAATTAGGACTAGCTGTTAATAAGTTTATGCACTGCTCTAAGCAATCACTTTGTAATATGTAGATGGCCCAGGCAATTTTGCTGCATACTTAGGTCACGGAGTCTGACTTTCAGTCTTACCAGGGAGCATGGGATAAACTCATATCTTAATGTAAAAATGGGATTTTACTGGAAAATATAAAAGGAACGTGATGCTGCTTCATTTTCATTAATTATGTTACGGAGAATTAAATTGTGACCTTAATGTAATGTCTCTTTATGGGGCAAGGGTGCGAACGTTTAGCCATCTTGTATAACGAAACGTGCTGGTGCGCATATAAGCTACAGTTTTCAGACTCTACTGATCATTTTGACACAGATGTGATAGTAGTGATGCATTACAAATAGGGTTGCACCTTTTATGCATAAAAATACAGACCATACTCTTTAGCATAAATTTTAATAAATAATTATACAGCATATATTAGGAACTAAAGCTTCTGTGAATGATTTTAAATTGCCAATGGTATATAATTAGATTCCAACACACTTAGAAGAAGTTTCACCATTATAGCATCTTTATTTCAAAGTTTAATCTTTATTTTCAGCTTTAACCTGAACCTCAAAAATACCAGTCATGTTGGTAAAATAGCGGCTGGGTTGTGGGGAGAGGGGGACGATGACACACATCTGGTGGGCTTGTCCTAAATTGTCATCTTTTTGGGAAGGCATTCAATACATCATACAAGTTATATTGGGGCGGGGGAACACATATCAATTAGACCCGACAGCGGCCTTACTAAACCTGTTACCTAAATGTAGGTGTAAATTAAGATTACGACTAATTCAGTTGACGTTGAACTCTGCTAGATCCTTAATCGCTAGGCTTTGGAAATCACAGATCTGCCCGATCTTGAGAGATTGGCACACTCACATGACGGATACCTTAAAACTGGAGGAATATGGTTTCTTTAAAACGAATAGGTTAGGATTCTTCCACGATTTAAAATTTATCTGGGATGAAATTCAAAAGGATCTAATGATAGAAGGGGGGAACCTTACACAAGTCGCAGGAGTGACCTAGGAGAAATAACAAGTTTAGTAAAACCTTAAAGTGGCTTGGACATACAGTCTCACCTCTGCCTGATATACTAATAATGACCCCTCAGACTGGTAATTCCCTCAAGGTTAAATAGATAAATTTAAAGACGAGGGATATAATTGGATGTGAAGAAATGTATATAATGTGCTTTTAAATTAAGCATTTTCTGCAAAGTTTTGTTGTTGTTTGAGTATGATGTTTTTGTATCTTGGTGACATTGTTAGTCACCATGCACTTGAATTTGTTCTTACATGGAGTGGAGCCATTGTCTCCAAATGGACTTATCACGGACAGTCTAGTTTTGTTTTGTGAAGAATTATCACATTCCATAATATGGGACTGCATTTACCTTTCCTTAGGAGATTAATGGTTTATCCCTCTTTGTTTACATTTTTGTAACAGTAATGATATCTCATTGTAATATGCTGTTAGATAATGATAATAAAAATTAATAAATACAAAAACAAATAGCGGCTGGGTGGCATCCCTGATTACAAAAGAAATGTTTTAAAATCATGAAATTGCCATTTTGGTAGCACACGTAATAAGATTTTGCTACTCAAGAACAGTTCAGGTATACTCCACTTGAAAATCTGGTTGAATACATGTTTCTGGCCTGCTTTGTTTTGGCCAATTAGGAACAGATGTAAATGAGCTTGTGCCCTGATTTAATTAATCACTGTGTAAAATTTTGCAGGGTCAGTTAAATTTCATCATAAAAACCTCTTGCCTAAACCAGCTATTAGATTTGTCTCTAGGGAGTGAGACAAGTGCTATTTTTACACAAAATGTGTTTAATTTGCTTTTAAGTAAGACAGGGGTCCTCCAGCCTCTCTGCAGGGAGTAAAAGAGCATTTACTGGTATTTTACAGCTAAAGCAGCATAATAAGTAATGACTGTATTGCAATTGTTTTTCTTTTTTCTTAATCAAGCATTTTGGCAAAGATTAGAAGTAGCGCTCTAACAGTTACACGCAAGCGAAAAGGGGTTTCTCGCGGCTGTTTGCATGCATCGGGTTGACCACTTGTATTACAAGTTGGAAATAAACGCAAACATGTGAGCACAATCACTATTTACGCTAGAATGATTACAGTGTCCTCAGAGCTCTGGTTAAGTGCTTCGCAAAACAAAAAAGTGGCACAAAACACATAAAAAATACATTACAGTGTACAGTTACAATCATAATAACACTGTCTGGTGAAAATTATTTAAAACAAATTAAAAAAAAAGTTAAAAGTGCTCAAATATATGAGGTCTCAGGTGTTAGGAAAAAAATGGACTCAAAGGTCTTTCACATAGAGATACATACATATACATGTCTAAATATGTATGTATGTCTGTATATGTGTGTCAGTGTATGTACATATGTATTTATATATGTGTATGTATATCTGTATTTACAGACATATATACACATATATACACATAAAACACATTTTCATCTACTTAACTACAAAGTAGTTTTTATATGTCTTTATATGTATACATATATAGACATATGTATATAAGTGCATTGTAGCCCTTTGCAGTCAAGTAGACTAAAACGTAAAAACATATTTATGCACTATTAATATTTCATAAAGTTTTATACTGTGTATTTACTGTAAATATTTGCACAAGCAAAACTGTTTACGTTCAACTTGTAATACGAGCACTAGCCCAATGCACGCAAAAAGCATACCTCTAGAAGAGCAAGCACTCGGGTGGGAGCGTTAAAATTCTGCTCCACTTGTAATTTGCCCCTTTATGGGGTGTTTAAATGTTGAGTTTAATTTCCCCTAAGCAGTTGCAATGTCATCATAAATCATTTAACCTATTTGTTTATAGAAAGGCTATGATATATGTCTATGCAATTTGTACCAACCCTGTATGGCTGCTAAAGGGTTACAATCTGGAACCTTCTCTTATATATTATTTAAATATAAAGGACAAAAATGTAAAAAAAATGCTAATAAAGAAAAATAAAATGTTCAGTTCCTGCCTCTAATGTATTCATCTGCAGCAGAGCTGAACATGAAGGGTATCTGCAGGTGCCTGAGATATAATGGCATTGCAGCTAGATAGAGATACAGAGCGTCTTTGTGATGTACATGCCCCAGTCCAGATAAAGTCACAACAAAGAGGTTTTCTGTTCTGGGACTTGAGAGCGGCAGGAAAGGTCAGTGCATAGCAGTCAATTGAGCTACTACTGTAGTTATTTAATACTACATTTTTATTGAATCTCATAGCAGTACTAAATGTTCTTCCAATAGACTCACTTTGCCATAGTGGTCAAAGTGTACTGGTAATGCAGTTGTACTAAGTGATCTTGTCATTTATTTATAGGATACATATAGCATCTTCAGTACTGTGCAGAATATTGTGCTGTAACATCCTGTAAGATGGAAACGTATGACAAAGGCGGTCTATGAAACATGTTGTCCTTACTAAAAAACTGTTCATTTGTAGCTTTCAGAGTGAGTCAAACTGGAGATGGGGCTATAAGGGGTTTCCTCCTGCAAGAAGAATATTATCCCTTTATCTTTCCAATATAGTCAACCAGAAATTGTACTGAGGAATATCTCTTATTAAAGGGACAATTAACCTTAAAGGGACAGTTCACCCAAACATTTTCTCCCCTTTAAATTGTTCCCAATGATTCATTTTACCTGCTGGAGTGTTTTAAATTGTTGACAAGTAGCTCCTTTACCCCTAATTTGGCATTTGAAATAGCTGATTTAGCCTGTGGTATCCAAACCTATACTGGAAGTTTCTATACTGGAGTATATTCTATTGAATACCCTAAGTAAACACAGCCAGCAGAAGAGATTACACCCTCAGTGGGGGGCATGATAGTTAAGTAATAAAATAATATGTTTCCATTGTTCTCTCTATGTATTGAGCTTTGGTGTTCCAGACAAATATAAGATAAGGAAGCAAGTCTGTGTACATAAAAGTGATAACACAATGAGATCTGATATTACCTGAAGCTCAACCTATTGTAATAGGCTGTGGTTTCAAAGCACAAAACCAGCTACTTCAGATACACAAATAAACCCAAAAATGCAATTTCTTATACATTTTATACTCTGCAGCTGGTATAACAAGTCATTGAAAATACATTCATATAAAAACTATTTTACAGTGTACTGTCCCTTTAAACTTTTATGCCCTTATATATGTTCCCAGTGATCTATTTTACCTACTGGAGTGTATTAAATTGTTTACAAATATCTCCTTTTACATTTATATCGGCATTTAAAATAGCTGATTTTTTTCTTTGGTATTCCTGCCAATACTGAGTTTCTTTAAAGGGACACTGAACCCAATTTTTATCTTTCACGATTCAGATAGAGCATGACATTTTAAGCATCTTTCTAATTTACTCCTATTATCAATTTTTCTTCATTCTCTTGCTATCTTTATTTTAAAAACAGGAATGTAAATCTTAGCAGCCAGCCTATTTTAAGTTCAGCACCATGGATAGTGCTTGCTTATTGGAGGCTTACATTTACCCACCTATAAGCAAGCATAAGCCAGGTTCTTAACCAAAAATGGTCCGACAACTATGCATCACATTTCTGCTTTTTAAATAAAGATAGCAAAAGAATGAAGAACATTTGATAATATGAATAAATTAGAAAGTTGCTTAAAATTGCATGCTTTGATCTGAATCATGAAAGAAAAAATTTGGGTTTAGTGTCCCTTTAAGTATAGGCTGTAGAAAAGCTGTGTAAACATAGGGATAGATTAAAAGTAGAGTGCTAAATATATTTTACATTTTAAATTTTAAAGTATTGGGCTTTGGTGTACAGATAGAGATAATGTAAAGAAGCATGTTTGTTCAGAAAGTGATAAATTAAGGAAATCTGATTTCCTTGCAAGCTCAACATATTTTTCTGGGTAGTGGTTTCAAAGATCAAAACTAGCTGTTTCATATACAAAAATGAAGATGAAGTAACAATTTCTCATACATCTTATAGTCTGCAGCAGGTACAACAAGTCGTTGGAAACACATTAATGAAAACTGTCCCTTTAAGGTGTCTACTTGCGGGCTAGCAATAGTCAGTGAACATGTTTATAGTGTCACTGGTGGTCTTAGGTGTTATGAAGGTTTAGTGTTGCGTATGTGCTTCTTAGTTTAGGGGACATATTATTTAATATTATTTCATAACAAACATTTTACATTTGTAATATATCCTTTTATTAAAAATATATATATTTCTTCCACTGCCCATCACAGCAGTGCTCATATACACTTACAGCACTTATTCTGAATGCAGCAAAGCAAGACAATGATTTCTGTGTCCATGTAAAGTGCCAGTAATTACAGTAGATTTGAATAATCAACAAATGGATGATACCAAGACAATGCAATAGCACTTTAACTGAACTTCAAATGAGTAGTAAATTATTTTCTGACAAATTTTCAGTTATGTTTATTTCCACTCACCCTGTATTATGTGACAGCCATCAGCCAATTACAAATGCATATAGGTATATTCTGTGAATTCTTGCACATGCTCAGTAGGAGCTGGTGACTCAAAAAGTGTAAATATAAAAAGACTGTGCACATTTAATAAAAGTAAATTGGAAAGTTCATTAAAATTGCATGCTCTATCTGAATAATGAAAGTTTAATTTTGACTTGAGTGTCCCTTTAATTCTCTTTATGACAGTAGCCCTATAATATATTATTGTTGAGGTGTAGGAGGGTAAACAATAAATCCATGTTCAGAATACATTATCTGAATAAGAACGATGCAAATAACCTTGGGAATAAATGATTAAATGCATGAAGAGTACTTTTGGTTACAATTGTCTGGAAACTGAATTGTTATCAACCAGTGAAGAGGATCAGATAGCTGCTTTGCATTGCATTATTGTCATAGCTTCTAAAAGGCATGAAACAAGATTACATTTATTAAACTAATTGGTGCAATATTTTTGAAGGACTTAATCAAGTCTGATTCACATGAGCTGGAAAAAGAGTGCACTAATCATATATATTTTTAATAAGAGCAATGTGAGAAAAGGCTAACCTAATCAAATATCACCTTCAGGGAAGCATTTGTATCATTTCCATGTGAGTCCTTTCTCCGTTCATTCACAGTACCAACCCATGTAAATGTAATACATTTCAAATCTTTTATGGGAAATTAAGATCTGTGGGTGGAGAAACCCCAGCATTTACATGAAGCCGGGTAAAGCATATCTAAATTATGTTCAGAACTGTAATAGGTGTTAAATGTGCTGAATGTAAACTTGTCAGAATTGGAGCAGTCTGTAGTTTCACTTTGGCAACTAGGACATTTGCTCTGAAGGGGAATCTGCATAGGGGACAGTGGGGAACTTTGGATTTTAACTACTTCATTTTTCATTTCATGGTGTTATGTTACTGTTCTCAGGAGCATATTTTGGCCTAGACTAGCTAGACCTGAGCCTAGGGCAGCAGAAATTTAGGGTGGCAGCAATTTTGGAGGTGAAGATAATCCAGCACCGGCTTCAGACCCCAAGATAGAGGGTACTCCTTTTGGAGTGACTGCCACACTCCCAGCAATAAAGTATAAAAAAGAAAAATAAGGGTAACTCCTCTTGTAAAAATCCCAAAGTATTTTTATTAGACAGGATCAGACACAGAACACCACAACGTTTCGGGGTCAGTACCCCTTAGTCATGTGATAACATACATACACACCACACCTGTTTAAATAGGCTTGGCCAGGTAATTGATTCATCATTTTAACTCTTTCAATTCTTTGTAATAACAATGGCCCATTAGTATTACTGCTATATTGACCCCTACTGGTCAGGGGTAGCGTGACATGCAAAATTAAAATAAATCTGAAATATAAGGAAGCCTCAAGAAAATATTTACACATTTACATTATTCAATTAAACTAATGTACAGACATAAAGGAAATTGCAACATATTATAGAATGTATGTTTCACATTATATTACATTCTGCAGAGCTGGAGAAGATCAAAAAGATTGAGTCAAATAACATAAGGGGGGGAACTGTCCCTTCTATTTTTTAAATGTAAAAACATTATCTCAAATCAAAAAGATGTCTATATATAAAGAGGAACAGAGCGTAATAGCTAATTGGACCTCAAAAGGACTGTCCCTTTAAATTACTAAAAATGGCTTTATCTTAAATAAAAAGATGTCTATACGTAAAGAGGAGCAGAGAGTGAAAACTCATTGAACCTCAAGATGAAAAGTTTTTGGCATATAAATATACATGCTATACATCCTATACATCCATGTAAAGAGGGGCAAGCTGGGCATCAATAGAAAATAGACCAGTCAATTTCACGGTTCATTCCCTTCGGTTCCAAGGTATCCAACTTAAAAATCCAATAGGATTCCCGTTGTTTCAGTAACAGAGACCTGTTACCACCCCGTCTTGGAGTCTTAACGTGGTCGATCACTTGGAAGCGAAGTTGGCTCACATGATGCCCAGCTTGTAAAAAGTGATATGCTACTGGGGCAGTTAATACTTTGCACCTGATATTACTTTTATGCTCCGTGATACGGTCCCCTACCCGTCTAGTGGACTCGCCCACATAGGCACGCCCACACGGACACTTTATCAGATAGTTTACAATGTTAGTGTTGCAGGTATAATAATCCTTGAATTTGAATTTATACCCGGTTTGAGGATGTACAAAATGTGGACTTTTGATTATGGAGCTACAGTTAATACAGCCCAAACAGGGAAAACAGCCCAAATTCTTCTTAGTGATGTAACCTTGTTGGGGTGATCTGCCAGCGCCCACATCAGCTTTAACAAGTGAATCTTTCAGATTTTTATTCCGTTTGTATGCTGGCATTGGGCAATGGCAGAACTCCTCAACATTAGGTATACAGATTGTAGACGATCCTGATAAATCCATGATTAGACTATCTGAGATGGGGGACAAATTTATTCAAAGAGGCTATCCCACGAAATTGGTACATGACACTATACAGACAGTGGCTGCAATTGATAGAGACACGCTATTTAAAACCAAACCTCATCATGATAAGGAAAGGAGATTGTTTTTTGTCTCTAGCTATTGCAGACAAAGTCAGCAAATCACTCGAATAATCCGCAAACATTGGTCAATTCTACAAAACTGTATACCTAATGTTGAGGAGTTCTGCCATTGCCCAATGCCAGCATACAAACGGAATAAAAATCTGAAAGATTCACTTGTTAAAGCTGATGTGGGCGCTGGCAGATCACCCCAACAAGGTTACATCACTAAGAAGAATTTGGGCTGTTTTCCCTGTTTGGGCTGTATTAACTGTAGCTCCATAATCAAAAGTCCACATTTTGTACATCCTCAAACCGGGTATAAATTCAAATTCAAGGATTATTATACCTGCAACACTAACTTTGTAATCTATCTGATAAAGTGTCCGTGTGGGCGTGCCTATGTGGGCGAGTCCACTAGACGGGTAGGGGACCGTATCACGGAGCATAAAAGTAATATCAGGTGCAAAGTATTAACTGCCCCAGTAGCATATCACTTTTTACAAGCTGGGCATCATGTGAGCCAACTTCGCTTCCAAGTGATCGACCACGTTAAGACTCCAAGACGGGGTGGTAACAGGTCTCTGTTACTGAAACAACGGGAATCCTATTGGATTTTTAAGTTGGATACCTTGGAACCGAAGGGAATGAACCGTGAAATTGACTGGTCTATTTTCTATTGATGCCCAGCTTGCCCCTCTTTACATGGATGTATAGGATGTATAGCATGTATATTTATATGCCAAAAACTTTTCATCTTGAGGTTCAATGAGTTTTCACTCTCTGCTCCTCTTTACGTATAGACATCTTTTTATTTAAGATAAAGCCATTTTTAGTAATTTAAAGGGACAGTCCTTTTGAGGTCCAATGAGCTATTACGCTCTGTTCCTCTTTATATATAGACATCTTTTTGATTTGAGATAATGTTTTTACATTTAAAAAATAGAAGGGACAGTTCCCCCCCTTATGTTATTTGACTTAATCTTTTTGATCTTCTCCAGCTCTGCAGAATGTAATATAATGTGAAACATACATTCTATAATATGTTGCAATTTCCTTTATGTCTGTACATTAGTTTAATTGAATAATGTAAATGTGTAAATATTTTCTTGAGGCTTCCTTATATTTCAGATTTATTTTAATTTTGCATGTCACGCTACCCCTGACCAGTAGGGGTCAATATAGCAGTAATACTAATGGGCCATTGTTATTACAAAGAATTGAAAGAGTTAAAATGAGGAATCAATTACCTGGCCAAGCCTATTTAAACAGGTGTGGTGTGTATGTATGTTATCACATGACTAAGGGGTACTGACCCCGAAACGTTGTGGTGTTCTGTGTCTGATCCTGTCTAATAAAAATACTTTGGGATTTTTACAAGAGGAGTTACCCTTATTTTTCTTTTTTATACAGCAATTTTGGAGGGACAGTCTGGTTTTCATGGTATTTTAAATGTGGTTCCCAGAAAAGAATAATCACTTCTGCATGCCTAGGGATGCACAAAACTTGAATACATGATCACTGAGTTATCCATCTGGAGAACAGACCTTGGATAGTGTGTCATATTGTCTTATAGTGTTATTTGACAGCTCTGTAGAATGGTCAAATAAGTTACCTTCAGTGCAAAAAACAGATAAAGGGAGCACTTTTCATAAATCACCAACTTAGCAATTATAAAATAATACTGATACTGTACCTTTAAAAATAAATTTAAAGCTACATCTAGAACATAAATATTGTTTCTCTGCAGACTGGACGTAAATGGCTCTGTTGTCATAATGCATTGAAGCCCTACAGCATTCAATGAGTTATCCTATATTGAAAATGTTTCTGGGTAAACAGATCAAATGCCGCGCCGTGACAGATACTCCTGGCACTGTCTGATAAAAAGCTCAAGAGACCTTTAGGGAGAACACATCATATCGCCTTACCTAAGATAAATCATTTAGCATCAAGGTATTGACTCAACAGCAACAAAAATGAAAGCAAATTTAAAGTGACTTTTGAAAGGTCATTAATTTTCAGTAAAAGTGAAACAAGCGTCACCTCTGTTATCTGTCATTGTTTACAGATCTGTTATGTTTAAATCAAACCAGCCAGTCTTACTTTGATAAAGGTCCCTAGGGGTGTCAGAGTTGCGTTTTATTACATTACGTACTTTGTGGAAGATGCATTGTTTCTGTAGACCTGTAGACATACCTGCTAGCTTTGAACTGCGCACATATGCGGCTGGAAAAAAAAATATGGTCTCACCTATAAATGCTTCCAATGAGACATCAGAAGTTTAAAAACTGTATTTATACATGGCATTATTTCACCTGATATTTACATTTTCACCCTTTGTTTGTTTGTTTTTAAGATATACAGTATTCTTTGCTTTCAAACTAGGCATCCTGCCATCTGTAGGTAGAGGCTGGTTATTGAAGTGCAATGCTGGCATACCCCTGTGTCAGTTCCAGGCAACCCATATATTGATTTTCTTTTCATTATTAATGCTGTGACATAATGTTTTGGTCTTATTTATTCTTTTTCCCTCGCTCTGAATGGAATAAAATTATGCCTGCCTCTTCTATTTTGCTTGTTAGTTTGATAATGTAATTATTAACCCCTTCATCCATGTAACAGAAAGCAATGATGGAACATTAATTTATACTGTCTATGTGACTATCAAAAAAGGGAGCTGTTTCTGTTCTTGGTGTGTCAATCAGATGGGGTTAATGACTGTGTGCCCAATTATGAAACAATGTTTTTTATTTTTATATTTTATTGTATGTGTTTCTCCTTTGCATTCACATACACCTCTCAATCTAAAATTTGTCTTTTTCAAATTATTTAAGAGACCTTGCAGTGCTGACAAAACTTCTTAGATAATCTCACCAAACCACAGAGCTTTTGAGAATCAAGCCCTATATGTGGATGATAGATGGGTTGGTTATTCACTGCTGAATGTGTGTCTAATATAAGGAGTTAATCATTGCTCCTGTGTCTAACAAGAAGGAGTTAATAGGTAACTACTCACTTGTGAAAGATATGTTTCATACAAATACCATATAAAATAAGAGGGTGTGTAGTGACATCATCATTTTCTGTTATTTCTTTTTTAATCTATTTGTAGAAATTAAGGCCTCCATTACTGCTAGAGGAAGCTCTCTTGTTGATTAGTGACTGGGGTTGAAAATTACTTTTCAAACAGAGGTCATGTATGTGATTGCTTTTCATCTGGGGTTTTGTCTGTCGTTCTTTATTTGACAGTCTGACGAGAATGCTGGTGCCTACCACAGAGAGTCACGACTCATAGAATTGTATTTGTTTATTTTACTTCTTATATCTAACTTTCTTATATTTATAAAGAAAAAAAAACCTGACTCCTTAAAAATGTGTTACATTCTCCTCAATATTCTTGATGGTTCTGACTCAAAATATGTAAAAAAAATAAAAATTCAAACCAATAGACTATTTAGTTACAGAAATAAGAAATAACCACCAGAATGATTTTAGTTAATTAATGTGGCAATTCTTTCCAACATTGTGTAACTGGAACTTTTGTTTCATCTTTAGTTTTTTTTAATGGAACTTATTAATTATCTAATTAATTAATTAATTAAATATTTAGTTAATTTAATTAAATTCAATTTACTAAAGTTCCAAAGCATATAATTATTCTAGAAGTAAACTATCTCTGTAGATTAAAAGTATGACAAGTATGCAGCAAAAGATGGCAGAAAGATGTGAAAATAAAGTCGTACGTGAGAGGATACTGTTTTATAGAAGCATTTAATTATATGCATCTCCATCTGTTGATACACATTGTTTCCTTTAATTGCTAGCTAATAGGATTTAATTGCTTTGCCTCGGTAGACACAGTATCACAATATTAAATATGTTTAAAGACAGCATAATGATGGTTTTTAAAAAGAAGGGTGGGATTAAATATGATATAATATGCCCCATACATATTATCTATAAAACATCTACAACAATATCTGGGATATTTTAATATTTTAGTAATCCCATGTCACAAATTTGCCTTTTTGTAAACATTTATTTATTATTGTTTATATATGTCATTTCTATACAGAGTAATGTGACTTTGTTGTAAATCTTAGAGAAAAACCTTAAAGGGACAAAAAAATGTAAAAAAAAGAATATGCAGTAATGTATTAGAGCATTTTATCACTGCTGTATTGTTTTCATATAATTATGTGTTTAACCCATGCAGAGATCTAATATTTGTAACTCAAAAAATTGCCTAAAAGTTCCTATTATAGGAAACTAACCTTTGACCCCACTATTTCATACTCTAGAAAACGTATTCATGGTTAATGATGCACTCTTAGAAGGAATTGTGAGCAAAAAAAAGAAAGAGACTTCCTTGTTCCACACAAACCGAGTTTTGCATTTTATTATAATTTCCTCAAAGTAAATAAATCCACAGTGGATCCCGGGTACACCTGTTATATCCAAGATAAAGGCCCTTACAAGCAATGCCCTTTTCCTACAAAAGCTTGTGTTTGTTGATAATGAAAATCTACTGTATTTACTGGTCCTTTAAAATAAAAAACTTTCTTTTGAATTAGATTTTATTTATTTTAGAACACACTTATTTTCTTTATTTAGACACTTTTTATTTACAAATATTAGGAATGACCAATGGCAACAGGTTGGCACCAGTTTGTTTAAAGATTTGTTTATCTATTACAGTGGCTATATTGGGCGAACCTGGTGTACTATGGCAGATTTATAGAGGATTTACTCTTCATTTGGGATGGCACAGTGGAAACTTTTCATGACTTTATTTGTTATTTGAATACTAACACAATAGATAAAAAATTCACTGATAAAATGAGTTACCATCTATTATTTTAACCCCTTAAGGACCAAGGTTTTTCCCAGTTTCCATGCTTAAGGGGATAGTAAACCGAAATATGTTCTTTCATGATTCAGATAGAGCATGCATTTTTAATCAACTTTCTAATTTACTCCTATTATCAATTTTTCTTCGTTCTATCTTTATTTGAAAAAGCAGGAATGAAAGCTTTGGAGCCGGCCTATATTTGGTTCAGTACCCTGGATGGGGCTTGCTGATTTGTGGCTACATTTAGCTATCCAACCAGCAAGTGCAACCCAGGTTCTTAACCTAAAATGGGTCGGCTCCAAAGCTTTTATTTCTGCTTTTTCAAATAAAGATAGCAAGAGAACAAAGAAATTTATAATAGGAATAAATTACAAAGTTGCTTAAAAGTGCATACTTTATCTGAATCATGAAAGAAAATATTTGGGTTTACTATCCATTTAAATGACACAAGCAATTTTGGTATTTTTGCTCACTATTGGTTTCACCTTAATTGTCCGCTCTCTTGTTAAGTGAACCCATTCATATTATACACAATTTTTTAGCAGACAAACAGGTCTTTGTATTGATATCCTATATGGGTCTATACAATAACAATACATAATTTCCCAATTAAGGCCTTACTTTTAATATATGTTGCAACTTTAATATATCAGTGAGACCTGTATAATAATATCAACATTGGATTTGTAAGTAATATTACCTTGTTATGCCTGTACATGTTATAACCTCAATAAAATGTATTATTAAATAAAAAAAAAATAACAATACATAGGAATTTAATGCTAAAAAATGGGGAAAAAGCATTTTTTTGAAGATTTCTTCATAACAATTTCTGTAAAACTAGTGTAGCTAAAGGAAAATACCACCAAATAGATTCATTATGTTCTCCTGATTTTAGGAATACCCCATGTGTCTATGTTTCCAAATAATGTATTACAAATATAGACCAAATACTACAAAGGTGGAATTTTTGGTTTAACACTAAAATTTGCTATTCTGTAAGCTAAATAGCGGTCACCCAATTTAAAACTGCTACACAAAAGTATTTATTTGTAGAATTTAGATACCCAGGGTATTTATCTAGAGGTATTTTGACACATTCTGAAAATAAAATATAGGGGTAAAACACCACACACAAAAAATAAAAAAAATAAAAAATTATTAAAATAAAATTTATTTAAACAATATATAAAAACACTTTATTAAAATACATTTTAGACTTTTATCACTGTCCGTGTTCACTGGGATCGCAGAGATCACATGGCCAAGGGTCACTTTTTTGTGCATCACTGGACTGCCTTACTCCTGAGACATTCAGTGATTGGCCACTGAGTCAGATGCCAACATGCAGTGCATCATGCTAGTATCTAGGCTCCATTTTAAGTATACAATCGCGGTGACTGGCTTTCCCAGTGACTTTTAACACAGTAATTGCCATATTTGACAGTTACCGTACTGCTGCTGGCTAGCCTCACATACAGGCTTTCAGCATCATCATGAGATACACTGTGATCATGAATGGAGACACCTCACTGACAGGCATGGGATCACAGGGACACCCTGTCCCTGCAACCCCTAGCCTGGGTTGTCCTCCATTACACTATTTCTGCAATGCCTTACTCTTGAGGCATGCAGAAATAGCGTGTTTGTGTTGACAGAGGAGAGGCTAGTCCTTAAAATATTCCAAGTATTCCAGCACCAAGGTAACTCCTTAATCAAGGATTGCAGGTATTCAGGTGTGCAGGCTACTAGAGACCAGCACCTTAGTCTCAAGTACAAACAGGTTAAAAGTAGTAGATAGTAGTAGATAGCAGCACCACCAGTATAAAATATAAAATGTTTTTTTAAGCTAACATAAAAAGAAGTGACAACGTTCCAATCATTTAAAATCAGCCTTAAATAGGCTTATAGCCACACCCCACACACCAGGGTTAACCCCTTATTAACATAATAACAGCTCCACCTAGTGGAATCACAATGTAACAGCCTGTCATTCCCATATAGTACATAATAAGCATTTTACAAGCAAATATTCCAGTCCATTTCCTTATTCATTCCACCTGGGGTCATAGTTCCCTACTCATGGATCCAGTATAGCTCCCTACACTGAAGAATTTTACTCCTATCACCACTCCTCCTTGTTCTAAAATTTGAAACGTTAGCTGGCTCACTTGATAGCCTGCTGTAACAAAATGATTTGAGACCGGTGCTTCAAGGTCCCCTAATCTAATATTGCTTTTATGTTGGTTTATCCATTCGTGGTCCTTACGGGTGGTCTTGCCAACGTACCCCATCCCACATGGACACTTAATAAGGTATACTGCAAAGTTAGTATTAAATGTATAATAACTCTTCAGCTTGTATTTCTTCCCTGTCCATGGATGAAAGCAAATAGGGCCTTTAATTATACAATTACAATTATGGCAACCGAAAGAGGGAAAACAGTCCAAATTGTTACCCCAATATAACTTTAGCTTAGACCCTTATTAGAGCCAACATCTGCTTTTACCAATCTTTTTAAGGTTCCTACCTCTTCTAAAAGCAGGCATAGAGAGTTGGGAACTATGACCCCAGGTGGGATGAATAGGGAAATGGACTGGAATATTTGCTTGTAAAATGCAATAGAAACAACGATACCAATACAAATAAAAAGTTCTTGTTCAGGGAGGGTGTTTTAAAATGTGGGACTTTTTATGTAACACCTGCCAATACCTGGCCCATGGGAAAACACACTTCACTAGTCCTATAACAGCAGAATCCTTTAAAATAATGGGTAGGATGACTGGTGAGAGTAGTTACGTAGTATATATTTTACAGTGTATTTGTGGTATACAGTGTACTGGACATACTTGTAGAAAATCTAGTAGGCTCTGGGGAGAACATTATAGGAATATTAAAAATAATTCTCCAGCGTTGGTCATGTTTTGAAACACCATTCTAACAATTGCAACTCTTTTTTGATCTTTCCTATGAATTTATAGCTAAGTCTAGAGCCCCAAAAAATATAAAATTTCAAGACAAAGAGAAATGTACACTCTCCAAATGGTTTAATGAAACCCTTGACTTGGCAGCATTTAACTGAATAATGTACCCTTTTTTATTTATTTTAGTTTATTTTTATATAATTTTATTTGTGACGATGTTAAGATTAAATGTATAGAAATTGTAAGCCGGAACATTGCTTTTACATATTTCCCTTTTATTATATTTACAATTTTATAATTTAAATGAGTTATTTTTAGTTTAACTGCCTACCACCATATTGTCCTTTATGTTACTGATCCTGTGTCAACTCGGAAGCTAAGCAGGGCTATGTCTAGTCAGGTTTGGATGGGAGATTATTTGATAAGGTTTATTCCAATTAAAGTCCATATTCAGCTGCTACCTATCATCTTGCACTTATAAATTATATGAAATAACTGTCTTTATTTTTTGTTCACATAGCAACTGTGTTTAAAAACTATAATGGGATCATTAGATTTTTTTTACAGAAGCTTTGTTTTTGTGGTTGCTAGGCAACTGTGTTATGACTAGCTGAGCCATCTGGCTTCACATACATGATATAGTAGTCATGTGATGAGGATGTAAGTCATATGAGGTTCCTTACCTTAAGTGGCTATTAAGTTTATCCATTTGATATCTCAGTCATCCTTTGGGTGATTATTTTAAAAAGCTATATTTATGTAATATATCTATGACTTATTTAATCAATATTATATTAGGGTTTATTCATTAGAAATATTTGATTATTTCAAGTGATGAAATAGTTAAGAGTGATGTGATTGGTTAATTAAGAATGGATTGTGATTTATATATATATATATATATATATATATATATAAATAGGTTAATGTATACTGGTTGAGATTACACCTGATGAAGCAGCTATACAAAAGCTAGGAAACACGTGTTTTTAATCTGTTAATGTTATTTTAAACAATACACTTTTCTCTTGTAAGGTGTATCTAGTCCACGGATTATCCATTACTTGTGGGATATTCTCCTTCCCAACAGGAAGCTGCAAGAGGATCACCCACAGCAGAGCTGTCTATATAGCTCCTCCCCTAACTGCCACCTCCAGTCATTCTCTTGCAGCTCTCGACAAGGGAAGTAGCATAGAGAGATGTGGTGACTTAGTGTAGTTTATCTTCAATCAAAAGTTTGTTATTTTAAATGGTACCGGAGTTGTACTGTTTTTTACCTCAGGCAGAAATTAGAAGAAGTGTTTTGCCTGAGGTTTTTGATGATCTTAGCAGGTTGTAACTAAGATCCACTGCTGTTCTCACACATAACTGAAGAGTATGGGAAAAACTTCAGCTGGGAGAACGGCCTGCAGATTCAACTGCCTTGAGGTATGTTCAGTATATTTATTTCTAGAGAGATAATAAGAAGTCTAGAAAATGCTGACAGTGCCTGATATATTTGAGGTAAGCCTGATTGCAGTGATTTAATAGCGACTGGCATCATGCTTGCAGTAAAGGGTAATTTTCATGTTAATTGCTCTAATAACTTAGTATGTGAAACGTTTACATGTATTATAAGGAACGTTTTTTACTAAGGGTGATAAATCTTTATTTGGGGCCTAGTTTTTCCACATGGCTGTTATTTGACTCCTAGGAGTAGTTTTTTAGGCCCTCTGACTTTCAGTGCATGGTGGGAGGGGCCTATTTTTGCGCTCTAATTGCGCAGTAACTTTTCAACTCTGAGACATCCAGCTTCCCTGAAGGAGTCCCCTGACATATTGGACCTCTATAAAGGGTTTTTGTGCCTACAAAAGTCATTTTATGGGAAGGTAGGAGCCACAGTAGAGCTGTGTCAGTTTGCCTGTGACTGTTATAACGGTTTTACCGTTTTTTGGCTTCGTTTTTGAGCCGGAGGGGTTAATCATCCATTTGCAAGTGGGTGCAATGCTATTTTACCCTAGTACATACACTGTTAAAATTTCATAGAGTTAACTGCTTTTTTCACTGTTTTGCAGTTTTTGTGTTTGTTTTTTTTCTCTTAAAGGCACAGTACCGTTTTTTATATTCTGCTTTTTTACATTAATTAAAGTGTTTTCAAAGCTTGCTGGTCTCATTACTAGTCTGTTAAACATGTCTGACATAGAGGAAACTCCTTGTTCATTATGTTTAGAAGCCATTGTGGAACCCCCTCTTAGAATGTGTACCAAATGCACTGATCTTACTATAAGTTATAAAGATCATATTCTGGCTTTAAAAGATTTATCACCAGAGGAAACTGACAAGGGGGAAGTTATGCCGACTAACTCTCCCCACGTGTCAGAACCTATGACTCCCGCTCAAGGGACGCCCGCTCAAGAGGCGCCAAGTACATCTAGCGTGCCCATAGCGTTTACCTTACAAGACATGGCGGCAGTTATGGATAATACCCTTACAGTGGTATTGTCCAAACTACCAGGGTTACAAGGAAAGCGAGACAGCTCTGGAGCTAGGAAAAATACAGAGCACTCTGACGCTTTAGTAGCTATGTCTGATATCCCCTCACAATATGCAGAAGCTGAGGAAGGAGAGCTTCTATCTGTGGGTGATTTTTCTGACTCAGGGAAGATAATTCAACCTGATTCTGATATGTCTACATTTAAATTTAAGCTTGAACACCTCCGCGTGTTGCTCAGGGAGGTTTTAGCTGCTCTGAATGACTGTGACACCATTATGGTCCCAGAGAAATTGTGTAGATTGGATAAATACTATGCAGTGCCTGTTTACACTGATGTTTTTCCAATACCTAAGAGGTTTCAGAAATTATTACTAAGGAATGGGATAGACCAGGTGTACCGTTCTCTCCCCCTCCTGCTTTTAAAAAGATGTTTCCCATAGATGCCGCTACACGGGACTTATGGCAGACGGTCCCTAAGGTGGAGGGAGCAGTCTCTACCCTAGCTAAGCGTACAACTATCCCAGTCGAGGACAGTTGTGCTTTCCTAGATCCAATGGATAAAAAGTTAGAGGGTTACCTTAAGAAAATGTTTATTCAACAGGGTTTTATTCTCCAGCCTCTTGCATGCATTGCCCCTGTCACTGCTGCTGCGGCCTTCTGGTTTGAGTCTCTGGAAAAGGCTCTACAGGTAGAAACCCCATTGGATGATATACTTGACAAGCTTAAAGCTCTTAAGCTAGCCAATTCATTTTTTTCTGACGCCGTTGTTCATTTAACCAAACTAACGGCTAAGAACTCAGGTTTTGCTATTCAAGCGCATAGGGCATTATGGCTTAAATCCTGGTCAGCTGACGTTACTTCAAAGTCTAAGCTTCTCAACATTCCCTTCAAGGGGCAGACCCTATTCGGGCCCGGACTGAAGGAGATCATTTCTGATATTACTGGAGGAAAAGGTCATGCCCTTCCTCAGGATAGGTCCAACAAATTAAGGACCAAACAGACATTTTCGTGCCTTTCCAAACTTCAAGACTGGCGCAGCATCAACTTCCTCTAATACAAAACAAGAGGGAAATTTTGCCCAGTCCAAGCAGGTCTGGAGACCTAACCAGGCTTGGAACAAAGGAAGGCAGGCCAAAAAGCCTGCTGCTGCCTCTAAGACAGCATGAAAGATCAGCCCCCGATACGGTAACGGATCTAGTAGGGGGCAGACTTTCTCTCTTCGCCCAGGCTTGGGCAAGAGATGTCCAGGATCCCTGGGCATTGGAAATTGTGTCCCAGGGGTATCTTCTGGACTTCAAAGCTTCTTCCCCAAAAGGAAGATTTCACCTCTCACAATTATCTGCAAACCAGATAAAGAGAGAGGCATTCTTAAATTGTGTTCAAGACCTCTTAGTTATAGGTGTGATCCACCCAGTTCCAAAGGAGGAACAGGGGCAAGGCTTCTATTCAAATCTGTTTGTGGTTCCCAAGAAAGAGGGAACCTTCAGACCAATCTTAGATCTCAAGATCCTAAACAAATTTCTCAGGGTCCCATCCTTCAAAATGGAGACTATTCGAACCATCCTACCTATGATCCAGGAGGGTCAATATATGACTACCGTGGACTTAAAGGATGCTTATCTTCACATTCCGATCATCATTGGTTTCTCAGGTTCGCCTTCCTAGACAAGCATTACCAGTTTGTAGCTCTTCCCTTTGGGTTAGCTACGGCACCAAGAATCTTTACGAAGGTTCTGGGGTCATTTCTGGTGGTCCTAAGGCTGCGGGGTATAGCAGTAGCCCCTTACCTAGACGACATTCTGATACAGGCGTCAAATTTTCAAATTGCCAAGTCCCATACGGACATTGTTCTGGCATTCCTGAGGTCTCATGGGTGGAAAGTGAATGAAGAAAAGAGTTCTCTATCCCCTCTCACAAGAGTTTCCTTCCTGGGAACTCTGATAGATTCTGTAGAAATGAAGATTTACCTGACAGAGGCCAGGTTGTCAAAACTTCTAAATTCCTGCCGTGTTCTTTATTCTACTTCTCGCCCTTCAGTGGCTCAGTGTATGGAAGTAATCGGCTTAATGGTAGGGGCAATGGACATAGTGCCGTTTGCCCGCCTACATCTCAGACCGCTGTAACTCTGCATGCTCAGTCAGTGGAATGGGGATTACACAGATTTGTCCCCTCTACTAAATCTGGATCAAGAGACCAGGGATTCTCTTCTCTGGTGGCTATCTCGGGTCCATCTGTCCAAAAGTATGACCTTCCGCAGGCCAGATTGGACAATAGTAACAACAGATGCCAGCCTTCTGGGCTGGGGTTCAGTCTGGAACTCCCTGAAGGATCAGGGATCGTGGACTCAGGAGGAGGCACTCCTTCCGATAAACATTCTGGAACTAAGATCGATATTCAATGCTCTTCAGGTTTGGCCTCAGCTAGCTGCGGTCAGGTTCATCAGATTTCAGTCGGACAACATGACGACTGTAGCTTACATCAACCATCAAGGGGGAACAAGGAGTTCCCTAGCAATTTTGGAGGTTTCATAGATAATTCTATGGGCAGAGATTCACTCTTGCCATCTATCAGCTATCCATATCCCAGGAGTAGAGAACTGGGAGGCGGATTTTCTAAGTCGACAGATTTTTCATCCGGGGGAGTGGGAGCTCCATCCGGAGGTATTTGCACAGTTGATTCAACTTTGGGGCAAACCAGAACTGGATCTCATGGCGTCTCGTCAGAACGCCAAGCTTCCTTGTTACGGATCCAGGTCCAGGGATCCCAAGACAGCACTGATAGATGCTCTAGCAGCGCCTTGGTCCTTCAACCTGGCTTATGTGTTTCCACCATTTCCTCTGCTCCCTCGTCTGATTGCCAAGATCAAGCAGGAGAGAGCTTCGGTGATTTTGATAGCACCTGCGTGGCCACGCAGGACTTGGTATGCAGATCTGGTGGACATGTCATCCTTTCCACCATGGACTCTGCCGCTGAGACAGGACCTTCTACTTCAGGGTCCTTTCAACCATCCAAATCTAATTTCTCTGCGTCTGACTGCTTGGAGATTGAACGCTTGATTTTATCAAAGCGTGGTTTCTCCAAGTCGGTCATTGATACCTTAATACAGGCGCGAAAGCCTGTCACCAGGAAAATCTATCGTAAGATATGGTGTAAATATCTTCATTGGTGTGAATCCAAGGGTTACTCATGGAGTATAGTCAGGATTCCTAGGATATTATCCTTTCTTCAAGAAGGATTGGAGAAGGGTTTGTCAGCTAGTTCCTTAAAGGGACAGATTTCTGCCCTGTCTATTCTTTTTCACAAACATCTGGCTGAGGTTCCAGATGTTCAGGCGTTTTGTCAGGCTCTGGTTAGAATAAAGCCTGTGTTTAAACCCGTTGCTCCGCCATGGAGTTTAAATTTAGTTCTTAAAGTTCTTCAAGGGGTTCCGTTTGAACCTTTGCATTCCATAGATATTAAGCTCTTATCTTGGAAAGTTCTGTTTTTAGTAGCTATCTCCTTTACAATGTGATTCCCCTTATCTCGTTTTCCATGCATATAAGGTACGTACCAAACCTGTTGTTCTGTCACTGTGTCCTAATCCTTCTTCAAAGAAGGAACGTCTATTACACAATCTTGACGTGGTTCGTGCTTTAAAGTTTTATTTACAAGCTACTAGAGATTTTCGTCAAACATCTGCATTGTTTGTTGTCTACTCTGGACAGAGGAGAGGCCAAAAGGCTTCGGGAACTTCTCTTTCTTTTTGGCTAAGAAGTATAATCCGCTTAGCTTATGAGACTGCTGGCCAGCAGCCTCCTGAAAGAATTACAGCTCATTCTACGAGAGCGGTAGCTTCCACATGGGCTTTTAAGAATGAGGCTTCTGTTGAACAGATTTGTAAGGCGGCGACTTGGTCTTCGCTTCATACTTTTTCTAAATTCTACAAATTTGATACTTTTGCTTCTTCGGAGGCTATTTTTGGGAGAAAGGTCTTACAGGCAGTGGTGCCTTCCGTTTAAGCGCCTGCCTTGCCCCTCCCTTCATCTGTGTCCTATAGCTTTGGTATAGGTATCCCACAATTAATGGATGATCCGTGGACTGGATACACCTTACAAGAGAAAACAAAATTTATGCTTACCTGATAAATTTATTTCTCTTGTGGTGTATCCAGTCCACGGCCCGCCCTGTCATTTTAAGGCAGGTGTTTTTTATTTATTTTTAAACTACAGTCACCACTGCACCCTATAGTTTCTCCTTTCTCTTGCTTGTCTTCGGTCGAATGACTGGAGGTGGCAGTTAGCGGAGGAGCTATATAGACAGCTCTGCTGTGGGTGATCCTCTTGCAGCTTCCTGTTGGGAAGGAGAATATCCCACAAGTAATGAATGATCCGTGGACTGGATACACCACAAGAGAAATAAATTTATCAGGTAAGCATAAATTTTGTTTTTTACATTACACTATCCTGTTTGATAGTCAGGCAGTATTGAATAAGATTGCCGTCAAAAAAGCAAACGTGCTTGAT